>NW_022605592.1:725827-727065 GCF_008692095.1 Etheostoma spectabile | reverse complement strand
TAATTCATGTGGTAAACAGATACAGATACAGATAATGCTGTACTCTCTCATCCCTAGTAGTTTGATCCTTGGCCCTGCAGTCCTATGTCCAAGTGTATTTGGGCAAGACATTGAATTCCGAGTTGCCACCAATGCTTCGCCATCAGATTGTAAATGTGTGTGAGTGGGTATCTGATGAGCAAATGGCACCTTCTACGGCAGCCTCGGCCACAGTGTGTGAATGGTGAATGGTTCCTGAACTATGTAAAAGAGCTTTGAGTAGTCGTTGAGACTAGAAAATCGCAATATAAAAAAACAGTCCAACAGTATCAGCATCAATGTAACGTTTGACAATTAACCTATTCATATTCATCTGTTAATTAGAAAAAAAAACTTTAAAGCAAAGCACATAAAGCAAGTATCTTTAACCATTGCTATGTTGAATACTTACCAAATCTACCTTTAAGTTAATTTGAACATTTTAACAAATAAACATTTATGGTAATTCTTCTGTTATAAAAAGGTAATTCTTTTCAACCATATTTTTCTATGTTTTTGTGTGTAAGTGACTGATAGGAACAGCAATCTTTGAAATTGATCCAGTATTAAGCATGAACGCTGTAACTGGCAGCCACAGACTGGGCTGCAATGTAACCTATGTGGCAAATGTGTGTTGTCAATTTGGTCCACTAAAAGTGCTTTTTTGCCACTGAAAGGTTTATATTTGTATTCTAAGTGTCTGACAACATTATGGAAAGGATCCCTATAGAGATTGGCCTTTTAAAAACCTCTTTAAGCGCTAAACCCAGACTCAATTAAAAAAAATTTAATTTTAGTGTGAATAGAGCCAATAAATCGGTAAACTGTGTTTATTGTAACCAAAACTTGTTAACAATCAGTGTTGGACCCGGACACAGAACAACCACAAGAGGGAGTGTGATACAAAATAGCAGGTTAAATACTGGGGAGACAGTATAACCAAACAACAAAACAAAACAAACAAACAATATTGTGATGTGGGAGATGAAGGAGATACATAAACGAGCATCGGGTGAAGCAACACAAAAGACGAGACAGGACACGAAAGCTGTGGCAGAAACCCACAACAAAACTAAAGTTGTGAAAAAGTGGAAAGACAACCTAAAATGGCTTTTCATAGTTTTAATTTGTTTCTGTTGACTTAGAATGAAGCGTAGGGATGTACACTACCGTTCAAAAGTTTGGGGTCACGTTGAAATGTCCTTATTTTTGAAGGAAAA
>NW_022605592.1:725551-725718 GCF_008692095.1 Etheostoma spectabile | reverse complement strand
TGTTGGTGCAATATCTCCATAGGTGGATAGAGGCCCATTTCCAGCAACTATCACTCCAATGTTGTAATGGTACAATGTGTTTGCTCATTGGCTCAGAAGGCTAATTGACGATTAGAAAACCCTTGTGCAATCATGTTCACACATCTGAAAACAGTTTAGGTCGTTAC
>NW_022605592.1:721720-724831 GCF_008692095.1 Etheostoma spectabile | reverse complement strand
AACTTGTGGGAGCTGCTTCTGGAAGCGTGGGGTGACATTTCTCCAGATTACCTCAACAGATTAACAGCTAGAATGCCAAAGGTCTGCAATGCTGTAATTGATGCAAATGGAGGATTCTTTGACGAAAGAATTTCACTTAAATAATCTGAGCCTGTCACTGGCTGAACAAGCACTTTTGTGAAGGTAAATACAAGCTGCACAATTGCCCATAACTTATTGTTGTTATTGTAACCAAATGTTTCCAACAATGTTCTTACCCAGAGAAATACATTGGATCTCCTGTCAATGGTGTTATATTTATATTTGCCCCTGCATTGTGGTTGTGTGCCTGAAGTTGTCATAAATTGACTTTTTGTCAAGTTCTTGCAGCTTGGCTCCCAGCCTCTGACAACAACCTCAACGTTGTTGGAGAAACAGTGAATGTTACCATAAATGTCACGGTACGGCATAAAGGAGGACCCAAACGCAGAGTAGGCAGGCAAGGCAGGAATGATTTATTGACAAAGTCCAAAAACATAAGAAGCAAAGGGTGGAGTCCAAAAAACACTCCACAGAAAAACGCAGGCACTGTAGAAGGTGAGCAGGCCACAGGGAAAAATGCGTGGGGAAAAACTCACAGGGAATGACAGGACTGCAGGCAGGATGACGAGGAACACAGGTAAACAAAACTGGAATGATCCAACAAGAGACAAAGGAAACACTGGGGTTAAATACAGGAGGTAATGACGGGTAACGGGGAACAGGTGAGACCAGGTGGATCCATTAGTGCGGGCTGGACAATCAGAGAACAAAGTGATAGCTAGACAAGACTAGCACGACAGACAGGAAGCTGACTATCAAAATAACAGGAAGTAGAACAAACAGACACTTACCGGGAATCACAATACAGAACCACACAGGACCGGGAGAAAACCAAGAAATAGAACCTACAGGGAAGGCCAAACGGGGAAAATAACCCCCAACAAAACCCCAAACCACAACAATAAAATTGCTTTACTTAGCGTGTTCTTACCTAATATAGCAACCCAGTCTCACGGCAGTTCGTGAAATGGTCAAGTTATTTAATTTATTGATTTGTCAACAGGGACACGATTTTCTCGTTTATTTATGGGAACGTGGCCATTTCACAAACTACCATGAGACTGGGCTGCAGCATCTTGCTCTTGGGGACAACAACGGCCACCAGTTCACGGTCAGCGGTCTCTGGGGGACGCAACAATGGGGAAATGAAACGCCAAATGCCCGTAAACACAACGGACCGACCATGCAAAGGGGACACACTACAATGGGATGGTTTTGGTTAGGAAAAGGACAATGGGGAAAGGAATCGTCACACAGGTTAAGAAATGAAGAATGCCGAAAGGAACTGTAAAACACTGGAGGCAATACCCAGTCTCTGGGGTGAAAGTCCTGTGTTGTTTGACCCATCCATCCCCCTGCCCAAACATCTCACACGGATTTTCAATACTACTTGCTACAGTAATTGTGCTGTTATCACAAAAGATGTTTCCTATTGAAATACATTGGTTTAAAATTTGTGCTCACCACCATGAAAAACACGTCCCTGTTGTTCAGGGGGGTACTGGACCAGCTCTCCATTTAAAGGGTCCGATCCTCTAAGCCTACCCTATACCCTACCAGGTATGATTGAGGACTGTTTAAACTGGTGTCAAAGAGATTCGCCTAGCTTCTAACTGTCATCATCCGAACGCCTACCCTGCTCACTATGAAACGGCATCTGACTGAATAGCCCTAGAGCGAGATACCAACCCAGCCACGCCCGTTCACGACAGCTCTCTTCTCATTGATCAGGGCACTTGGTAACTTGTTAGGATATTATTTAAAGGCCAGGAAAACAACCTAAAAGAACCTTAGGAGACAACACAAAACAATAGATTAAATAACAAGACAACTTCACAAACTGCCATGAGACTGGGCTGGATATAATCACCATGTATTTTTGTTTTGGAGGGGAAAAGCCTTCTGGATAATTAATATTTAAAGAATCCTAATTGGGAGAAGCTGACTGCAATGATGGCAATGGTGGGGAAGACAACAATTCCCCTGATCCCAGGATACGCCACAGTGCCACAAAACTGCATATGTATTAGGTATGAGCAAGTACAGCATTATCTGTATCTGTTTACCACATGAATTATCTGTATCTGTTCTCGGACTGGGCGGGGCCTTACCTGGAAGTGGACAGAATTTAACCAGGAAGTGGGCCGGGTTCTCTTGAAATGTGCGGGGCTTTAACCGGTTAGGATTATTAAGCATGCAATTGATATGAGTTGATCAAAAATTGTTAAATTTATTGTGATTAGAAAACTATTTACATGACAGCATCAAGCTCAGATCAATGGTGTTGTCATGGTAACAAACAAACATTTACAGAACGTTTTGCACAATGAATACAACACATGCGGTTTGCAATTTGAAGTAAAATGTAATGAACAAGAGTTTTCAGATCGATATAACTTTCTTTTTTTAACTTTATTTTTATGATCAGTGTGATTTTTTTTTTTGGGGTTCTTTTTATTTTTTATTTCACACCAGGTATATGTGTGTGTGTGTGTGTGTGTGTGTGTGTGTGTGTGTGTGTGGGTGTGTTGTGTGGGGGTGTGTGTGTGTGAGAGAGAGAGAGTAAGAGAGAGACAAGAGAGAGAGGGGCGGGGGGGCATCTGACAGTAAAAAAAATCAACCCGTTGCGTCCCGTTGCTGCCATCGACGTGCGTCGATGGCAGAGACGCAACGGGAGTTGCATTTAAACCAAGCAGCATGTACTGAAAACCCACGTTCACCAGAAATCTCCTGGTTACTATGTAAGGACAACAAACCCACGTTACCAGAAATCTAATGGTTACTATGTAGGACTACAAACCCCACGTTCACAGAAATTACTGGTCCTAGGTAAGGATTTACCAAAACCCCACGTTCACCAGAAATCTACTGGTTACTATGTAAGGACTACAAACCCCAACCCGAACAGATCCGCAGACCCGACTGCCTTCCTGCCTGCTGGAGCGGGATCGAGCGAGATCTCTCTCGCTCGCTTATCACAGAACGCTGCGCGGCCAGTTGAGGAGTTTTATTCAATCCAAGCACGGATAT
>NW_022605592.1:713986-721695 GCF_008692095.1 Etheostoma spectabile | reverse complement strand
CTTTTGCCCGAGTACAAGTATCATACGAGTATAGGAGTTAATATCCGTGCTTGATTGAATAAAACTCCTCAACTGGCCGCGCAGCGTTCTGTGATAACCGAGCGAGAGAGATCTCGCTCGATCCCGCTCCAGCAGGCAGGAAGGCAGTCGGGTCTGCGGATCTGTTCGGGGGTTGGGGTTTGTAGTCCTTAACATAGTAACCAGTAGATTCTGGTGAACGTGGGGTTTGTTAGTCCTTACATAGTAACCAGTAGATTTCTGGTGAACGTGGGTTGTAGTCCTTACATAGTAACCATAGATTTCTGGTGAACGTGGGGTTTGTAGTCCTTACTAGTAACCAGTAGATTTCTGGTGAACGTGGGGTTTGTAGTCCTTACATAGTAACCAGTAGATTTCTGGTGAACGTGGGTTGTTGTCCTTACATATAACCAGTAGATTTCTGTGAACGTGGGTTTTCAGACATGCTGCTTGGTTTAAATGCATCCCGTTGCGTCTCTCCATCGACGCAACGGGTCGATGGCAGCAACGGGACCAACGGGTTGATTTTTTTTTTACTGTCAGATGCCCCCCGCCCCCTCTCTCTCTGTGTCTCCTCTCTTACTCTCTCTCTCTCACACACACACACACACCCACACACACACACCACACACACACACACACACACACACACACACACACACACACACATATCCTGGTGTGGAAATAAAAAATAAAAAGAACCCAAAAAAAAAAAATCCACTGATCATAAAAAATAAAGTGTTAAAAAAGAAAGTTATATCGGTCTGAAAACTCTGTTCATTACATTTTACTTCATATTGCACCGCATGTGTTTGTATTCATTGTGCAAAACGTTCTGTAAATATTTTGTTTGTTACCATGACAACACCATTGATCTGAAGCTTGATGCTGTCATGTAAATAGTTTTCTAATCAGCAATAATTTAACATTTTTGATCAACTCATATCAATTGCATGCTTAAATAACATACCGTTTAAAGCCCCCACATTTCAAGAGAACCCGCCCACTTCCTGGTTAAATTCTGTCCACTTCCAGGTAAGGCCCGCCCAGTCCGAGAACAGATACAGATATTCATGTGGTAAACAGATACAGATAAGGCTGTACTTGTCTCATACCTAATACATATGCAGTTTTTGTGGCACTGTGGCGTATCCTGGGATCAGGGGAATGTGTTGTCTTCCCCCACCATTGCCATCATTGCAGTCAGCTTCTCCCAATTAGGATTCTTTAATATTAATTATCCAGAAGGCTTTCCCCCTCAAAACAAAAATACATGGTGATTATATCCAGCCCAGTCTCATGGCAGTTTGTAAGTTGTCTTGTTATTTAATTCTATTGTTTGTGTTGTCTCCTCTAAGGTTTCTTTTAGGTTGTTTTCCTGGCCTTTAAATAATATCTAACATTACCAAGTGCCCTGATCAATGAGAAGAGAGCTGTCGTGAACGGGCGTGGCGGGTTGGTATCTCGCTCTAGGGCTATTCAGTCAGATGCCGTTTCATAGTGAGCAGGGTAGCTTCGGATGATGACAGTTAGAGCTAGGCGAATCTCTTTGACACCAGTTTAAACAGTCCTCAATCATACCTGTTAGGGTATAGGGTAGGCTTAGAGGATCGGACCCTTTAAATGGAGAGCTGGTCCAGTACCCCCCTGACAACAGGACGTGTTTTTCATGGTGGTGAGCACAAATTTTAAACCAATGTATTTCAATGAACATCTTTTGTGATAACAGCACAATTACTGTAGCAAGTAGTATTGAAAATCCGGTGTATGTTGGGCAGGGGTGATGGTGTCAACAACACAGGACTTTCACCCCAGAGACTGGGTATTGCCTCCAGTGTTTTAAGTGCTTTATCCGTACCGGATACTCGTTTCAGCCGGATACTCAGATCACCCCTAGTAAAGATTCAATCCATATGGTCACAACAGTCCTTCATGACACATTAATAACAGACTTGCCCCTAAACAGATCAAGATTAAGTGTAGTGGCCATATGGAAGACAATAGTGGTAAAACTTCCTTGAACATAAAACTATTCTGTCTCAATATACCGCCATATAAAATAAGGTGAAAAAAAGGATTGTACCTTTAAGTGTTTCCATTGATAAGACCTATTAGAGGGATATATCCAGGTTCCACACACTGCAGCACCCACATGACACATGGAACAAGAATCCGGAGTGATTAATAACAGCATTATATGACAAGGACAACAACACTGTGTGCATTGTTATTATCATGTAACAGTAAAACATTTTAACAAAAACATTGAACAAATTGAAAAAAACCTTTTACAAGCGAACAAAAAATGCTCTTTGTAAATACCATGATTTACAGAATTAATTCATGTACAAAAATAAAAATGTTTTTTTTTCTCCCTCTCTGATCCACCTGGTAGTGCTTGCTAATGAAGTAAAGAATCAAATTTTCTCAACATCACATGCATTAGCAGGAGCGAGCCTAAAATTAAACCTAAATAACCTGACAGATCTACAGTATGTGAAATAACTTGCATGTGATTGTCAAAGAAATGGTTACTTTATTCAATGATTTGCACTCACATTACTTCATCAGAGCTGGAGAATTAAACCAAGTTAAATAATCATGTGATAGAAAAAGGGATGGAAACAAACATTTCCTAGTTTTACATTTTCACTGTTTCCTTTCAATTCCTGGTCTAAGTAATATTTCTTTTTAGAATAGCTTCACTTTGATGTTATAATTTTCGACTCTAGCTGTTATAATCAGATTAATGTAATCTCTTTACATGTAATCCTATTATTGTCCCACACCGCCTGCCACATGCTCACCAGTAGAGATAGTAGAAGAAGGAAAGGACGAAGAAGGAGAGCTTGCACCAGGCCTCCTTTAGGCAGAACTTGAGCGTCTCACCATTCATCACAGATGCTGGGTCGTAGAGCAGCTCCTTAGTGTCCGTTGGGGAATGGAAGTACCTACCACAGAGGGCAAAGACCACATCGCGGGTAGTTGACCCGTTCCAGACCCCAGGGGGAGGGGGAAGGACGGAGGTAGGTGGGGAAGATGATGAGAGGAAATGTGGAAGGAGATGGCATGGAAAAAGATGGCATGATGAGTTATGGGGACAACATCATGCATCAGATGTGGGTGACATAGTAGTTGAATATGTTTGTGAAAATTGACCGTTCCCCAAAACCCCTTTTGGTAAATTGTTTATAGTTTAGCCACTGTAACATGGTACGGCAGGCTTGTCAAACTTTGGTTGTCTCCACATTCTATAGCAGGGTACCCCCAGGATCCTCCAATTTAAATTCAAGACTTTTTAAGACATTTTAATACCATTTCAAATGAAATTCAATGCCAACTTCGTACCTATTCTGACAGAAGAATGAGGGGAAAATGTTAAATCTGTATACATTTAAAACCCTAGAAAATAATAATGTACAAGTAGGCTACTTGAATAAAACAATTTATTTAAATTATCACTCATATTTAATACAATGTATTGGATTATCATATAATCCAATAAAATAAGATACTATATATTACACTGCATAATGACCACTTTTACTTTTGGTACTATAAGAATGTTTAGATAATACTTTTTGTACTATTAAGGCAGATGATGAATGCAGGACTTGTAACTGACAAGTAATTTGTAACTCTAGAACTCTACTTTTACTGCAATTAATGATCAGAGTAAGTCTTCCACCTCTGTAAATCACCACCAACAGTCGTGCATGATCACCTGCAGCAGTGTTTAACCCTGAAAACAAACAGCTCAGTTCAGCATTTCCTTGCAGCTCTGCTACAATAGCAGCTAAACTTTAACGTTACCTGCCAGTCGCATCGTCTCTAAACAGTCCGCTGAGGGATGTCCTGCATGGATCAACAGGTGTTAGAGTCAAGCAGCTGCTCCCTCTGTTATAAGACGCAAACCGAGCACATTAATGCACTCACAGATACAATCGTTGCAAATGTTATCGCCCCATGTTTGGCTAGCTAATAAGCCGTTAGCCTGTTAGCTTGAGCTTTGTCTTAAGGCACCGAGCAGTCAACCAGGCTCACACTCACTGACACATTAAGCACATTCTCCCCTTAGTTGAACCGCTAAGCCCCTGATACCGGTCAGAGAGGCGTGTTCACTTTGTGTCTCGGTCCTCCGGTGCATCGAGCAACGGGCTCCGGTCAGTTTTTAATTAGCCTACATTAGTAACGGTTGAGTTTGTTACAATATGAACTTAATCCTAGTTACATTATAATGTAATACTTTTTCAATGCATATGCAAGTGAATGTATCAGTATGTTTACATGCAAATAATATTTAGGTTTTTGCCCTAATTCAGAAAAAGACTTTACATGGCTAATGAAAGTCAGTATCCCACCAATTTTCCCATATACATGTAGACGTGCAAAACCAGATTTTTTTCAAAGTTCACCAACGGTGGAGGACTTGTTGGACCGTGTGAACACAGAGTCCTTCTTTCATTCCTTCAACCAGCTTCTCCAAAAGGTTGCCGTAGCGATGTTTGTTTTTAAGTTTTTGAGCACAGTGTAACGTAAAGTATTTAGCCGTCAAGTGACAAATTTAAGAACCTTTTTACAGGGTTCTCGTTTTAAAACAAGTCAGCTAGGAACAGTGTTCTCACATATTATATATATTTTGTATTAAATTACTATCAATTTTGGGTTTGCCACATTTAGTTTAAACGTCAGGTTTAACCGTAAGGTGATAAAGCATCTAACTCCTTCTCCCCACTACAGAATGTACGGATATCCCGGTAAGGAGCGATTGGATTGACTTATCTTGTGGTGCACAATGTTAATTTAAACAAAGTATGATTTCATATTTGAACACATATTCAAATACATTTTCACCCAGGTAATTTATGTTGTAGGTAATTTATAAAGATTTCAGAATTGTGGTTTATCCAAAGTTTCTAAATCCAGTCAGCTCAGTAAGTTGATTACAGCAACTCCAACCAGTGTGCATAAAAATGAGTCAGTCAATGATTTCCAATGGAACCTTTTCTCCCATTTCAAATTACAACCATCTATCACCTGCTGACTGATTTAAAACCAGAAGTGAAAATCCACCCTATAAAAGAATATGAATTTGTTATTACTATGCTTTTAGCATTATCAATATTTGTAAACACAAACTGCGCTCTCTTAAAGCTGTGATAAATAAAGATGTAAAATGTCACCAAAAGAAAAAAACCTGAGTTAGATTAATAGCAGAGTGGGATTAGAGGATTGGAGGATGTTTCCTGGAGTTTTACATACCAGTGAGACTAATTTCAGCAGGGCTGTCAGAATCATGAAACAGACAATATGTCATGCAGCAAATGATTACTCAAGGTAATTCACCATGAGAAAACATGAGAAGGGAAATTCCGACTGCTGCCTTTTGCTTTGTTTATGTACTGATACATGATTGTATTATTACTTTTATAGGGTGAATTTTCCCTTAATGGACCCCAGAGCTGACACAAATGAACTGTAATAATTTATATGTGTTTATTACTGAAACAGACCAGTTGCAATAAAGGGAAACTTCATTTTATTTGGAACCTGGGCATTATTTCCATATGTTTTTGTCTAAGTGATAGGGACAACAATCTTTAAAATTGGTCCTGTATTACGCAAGACAGTTGTGAAACAAGCGACAATGTATGTCATTGTGCAATTGCTCACCTTTTATGTACGTCCACAAGAAGTTCTTGTTTTACCACTGACATGCTCAGATTCAAGTGTCTGACACCCTTAACATTAAAAAAACAAATAAAATCCCTTAAATCACTATCCCAAAACCCACCAGGCTCATGGTTTCAACTGTTCCAACAATTAGCACTCTGGATTGGTTAGAATAGAGCCTTAATTTATTAATTCACATGTAGAAATATAAGGGCTCTGTTCACGCTAAAAGTATTGTTTATTTAAATGGAGTCTGATTTGTTTGGCAAAATTGATTTTGGAGCTGTTCAACAAAAGGTCTATACCTGTAGGGATAATCAATCTGAGCCTTTTAGTGGCAAAAACAAGCAATTTTAGTGAACGTTTTTGATGATGCACCGTTTGCCAAATAGGGTTATATTGCAGGGCAGTTTGCAGCTGGTGGTTACAGCAATCTCGCTCAATACTGGACATTTTCAAACATCCTTGTTCATATTAATCACTTAATGAATGAAATCTCCCTTTGAGATAGCTGGATAATGGGTTTAGCTATTTAATTCACAGAGCCCATTATGGAGAATCTCCCTCATTTAAACTTTAAGATTATGTTTTGCAAGGTATGATGGGTAATATAGTTCACCCAGGAAGCTTCCATCATTACGCGTATGGTCTGTTCAGTCATTAAACTGGCTAACAGATGGTTTATGCATGTACATACGGTATGTTCATTCATTTACACAACTGTGAAATGATCATACACGTCGTTGTCATAAATTATAATGTACATTCACATTTCTGTTGGGCCATAAATGACTCATGCATGCATGAAATCTGCACTTGAAAATGATTTTTAATGTATTTTGGGCGTGACAGAATGGGTTTGTAATGAGTCACTGCATGTAATTGCCAAGTATTTCTATAACAGATCCATGCACAAGTGACTGATATGAAGTAAACAGTAGCTTAGTTAATAGTTAAACTACTACATAACAACGCAAAAAGCTAATAAAATGTCATCAAAAAATAACTTGGCACCATTTGTCTCACATTTCCCCTGAGCAAAGGTAACAGACAAAAGGCAACATTTTTATTTTAATAATAATGTATACTTTATTAATCCCGCAAGAGGATGAACACTCCTTGCTTTAACACTATAATCGCCAAAGCCCATGCCGTTTAACGTTGTGATCCAAAATGTTCAATTATTCCATCATTGTGTTTGCCGTTTCCCTCCTGCCCTGACATTTCCTAAATACCTTTTCTGCACATGCCTAATTGTCATAATGATAGAATAACATTTAAAAAACATATACACTCCTCTCTATTCGCCAGGAGTAGTACAGATCAACACTCTTCGCGCATGCATTGACATATTCGTATATAATGACCGTACAGCTAATTGAGAAAATGGATATGACATAGAAACCTTTTTATTTTAACAAAACACTAACATTTCTAAATGATTATTTTAATAGAGGGGGTCTTAGAGGTTAAATGCTGCTACAACTCAAAATACAAGCAGATAAACCAAACAATTGGCTTATATAAACAACAAACATATAGTGTCAACTGTGGAATATACTTGGACTATTTAGAATATGGAAAAGCATATTTTACATTGCTGCTTTGTGTGGCTTCAAGCTGTTAGATATCTGGCTGTGTATGGTATGTGGGGGCTAAGTATGTATGTCCTGGCTGCTATAGAGATGGAGAGTGAGAAACATTTGGGTGTCCGGTTTAATAATAATAATAATAATAATAATAATAATAATAATAATAATAATAATAATACTTCAATGTAATAACAACAAGATCTGTAATTAAAATAGAAATGCAATGAAATTCTTAAGATTAGTGAAAATAGTACCCTTAAGAGCCTGGCGGTTTTAGTGTTAAAGACGGTGGACTCGACATGGCTCTCACAGACTCAATAAATACTTACTTAGTAGTAATATTAATTAGCAAATATTGGTCGAGAACAGCCCCTCTTAGTCATAGACAGAGACATGCTCAAAGTGGACAAATCTTTCAGAGTAACA
>NW_022605592.1:705896-713976 GCF_008692095.1 Etheostoma spectabile | reverse complement strand
CACACACACACACACACACACACACACTTTTTGAAAAGAATGTAGATGGCAACCAAAGCATTTTAAAAGCAAAATTTTAAAAGTTTCACCCAGTGTTGATGGGTAATAATCGATTGAAGCAATGAATGTCTCCGTGCATGCTATATTCACGGAGAATGATTAGTTTTTCATCTGCAAAATCTGTTCTTCCTGAATCCAGCGCTGCCATTTGATGTGACAGCGACATAATTGGAGGGAAGCAAGAACTAAAGGCTATTTCAGACTGGATTTCGCTTATCCAGGTGTGTGCCCCAAATCTTCCATGTTCTCTTTGCTTTAGCTGCGTGTAAAAACTAAACATGAGGTCAATGATGTTCCTGAATAAACCACCTTTTGTTTTTGGCTTGTTTTTGTGGCTAAAGTTGGGATTTTCCCCCTTTTACTGAAAAGGCAGCTTTGGAAAATTAGGTTCCACGGAAATGGATACTACAATTACCTTTTAATGATGCTTGGGTGATGAATCTGGTACATCTTTGCTGTCTCATTATTGTTTTGCAAAGGGGTGGGGGAGCAGCATTATTTAGGCATTTGAAGATCAATTTAACAAAATCGAGGGAGATAAAATTAGCAAAACTTAAAACCTGATTGTACCTCATTCTCTTCTTGTCCAGGCCTTTCAAGGCTCAGTTATAAAGAAAATATATGGTCTTAATGATGACTGGTGAGCTTGGGACCATGTGGTTAAAGGAGAATTCTGGTTGATTCCAACACGTAGCGTTGTTGTCTGTAAATGTGGAGGTCTGTCAGTAGAGAGAAACTAACCAATCAGGTCTATCAGTAGAGAGAGAAACTAACCAATCAGGTCTATCAGTAGAGAGAAAACTAACCAATCAGGTCCTAGTCAGGAGAGAGAAACTAACCCAAATCAGGTCTATCAGTAGAGAGGAAACTAACCATCAGGTCTATCAGTAGAGAGAAACTAACCAACTCTGCAGGTCTGTCAGTAGAGAGAAACTAACACGCAGGTCTATCAGTAGAGAGAAGAAACTAACAATCAGGTCTATCAGTAGAAAGAGAAACTAACCAATCAGGTCTATCAGTAGAGAGAGAACTAACCAATCAGGTCTGTCAGTAGAGAGAAACACCAATCAGGTCTTCAGTAGAGAGAGAACTAACCATCAGGTTCAGTAGAAAGAGAAACTACCAATCAGGTTCTCATCAGTAGAGAGAGAAACTAACCATCAGGTGTTGTCAGTAGAAGGAAACTAACCAATCAGGTCTGTCAGTAAGAAGGAAACTAACCAATCAGGTCTGTCAGTAGAGAGCGAAAACTAACCAATCAGGTCTGTCAGTAGAGAGCGAAACTAATCAATCAGGTATGTCAGTAGAGAGAGACTAACCAATCAGGTCTATCAGTAGAGAGAGAAACTAACCAATCAGGTCTATCAGTAGAGAGAGAAACTAACCAATCAGGTCTGTCAGTAGAGAGAAAAACTAACCAATCGGTGCTGCCTACACCGAGTTATCCTCCAACAGGATTAAACAGGTCAAGTTTTAAATGTGTTTTTAGCCTCTTACCATGTTCAAAATGTCATTACCAGTACCTAGCCATGTGAAGGGATTCCTTCTGATTGAACTCAGTGAATCTGACTGCTGGAGATGTGAAAGAAAGGCGTGTGTTAGTGTGAAAAACAGGAAATAAACAAAGGTATGTGCACTGGCTGAATTAACTTGATCTTGTATGCCTTCTTGTCACATCTATAGCAGTCAAATTTGCTGCGTTCACTTGAAAGGAATCACTACACATGGCTAGGCACTGCCTGACTTAAGCTTGCTGGGTGAAAAATCAAGCAGGACGATAACTCGTGTAGACAGCAACAATTGTTTTCATTTCTCTTACTACTGACAGACCTCCACATTTTCAAACAACAGACCTACGTGTTGAAATCAACCGGAATTCTCCTTTAAGACGTACAATATGTGTGAGAGAATCATAGAATTTAAAAAATAAAAGCAGTGTCAAAAGTCAAACAGTTTGTTATCACTATAAAAAAATCCCAAATTGGCCTTAACGGTTGTACAAATTTTCTTGATATGACTTTTAAAATTCAATTGATAGTCTATAATTATTCCCAGATCCTTCACTTCAGGTACATGTTCAATAATCTCCCCATTAATTAGTACATTAAAAAAGTGTGTTAGAGGTAGTATTTTAATGGAAAAGCAAACAGAGTTTGTTTTTTATTGTTTAAAGATAAAAAAGATGAGGCCAGCCAACATGATATTTTGTCTAAGTTGGCATTTAGTTTGTCAGCCACAAAAGTACAGGTGTTACCAGATGCATCCACCACTGTGTCATTTGCATACATCTGTAGACCTATAGCTGGTAATAATTCTGGGAAATCATTAATGTAGAGGCTGAAGAGAATGGGTCCCAAGACTGTGCTCGGTGGGATCCCTGTTTCAATTTTGAGAAAGGTGGAACTCACATTATTATTTATGACACACTGTTTATTATTTTTGACATACTGCCTTTAAATATGATTCAAACCCGGACAATGACTGTTTGATACAATAATTCGCAACCCCCCTAATTTCAAAATTAGCTAGGTTTAATTTATCCAAATGCCTTTTTTTAGATCTAGAAATACTTTATTTATATCTATATATAGTATATATATATATATATATATATATATATATATATATATATATATATATGTGTATTAGGGATGAGCGAGGACAGCATTATCTGTATCTGTATCTGTTTACCACATGAATTATCTGTATCCGTATCTGTACTCGGATTGGGCGGGGCCTAACCCGGAAGTGGACAGGATTTAACCCGGAAGTGGGAAAGGTTTTCTTGAAATGGGCGGGGCTTTAACCAGTATGTTATTTTAAGCATGCAATTGATATGGGTTGATCCTAAATTGTTATATTTATTGCTGATTAGAAAACTATTTACATGACAGCATCGAGCTTCAGATCAATGTTTTTTTTTGTTTTGCAACAATGAATACACATATGGTTGCAATTATGAAGTAAAATGTAATGAACAAGAGTTTCAATAATCAATATATTTCGGTTTTTTTACTTAATTTTTATGATAATTGTTTTTCTGTGTTCTTTTTTTTATTCACACCCAGCATTGTGAGTGCGTTGTGTGGCGTATTCGATTTTTTTTTTTTTTTTTTTTTTTTTTAGAAGGATTGCACAATACAAGTGATATGCTAAACAATACATTTCCCTTCAGTTTTCTTTTTTAAATAAACAGAACAAAATACCTCACCCCCTTCACCACTCTTGGCATTAGTGCGTCACCCACACCAAAAAAATAACATAAATACAATATATAGTAGACAAACCAAAAAAAAAATTACAACAAATACAAAAATAATAATTAAATTAAATAATATCTGTACATTCTCACAGCTATGCATCAACCATTAAACATACTTACAAAACAAGTACAAGTAAAATAACAATAAAAAAAAATGTCTCTCATACTTCAGGCAGTACTTTAAGATTCTCAAAATATGTCACAATGTGTTCTACCTATATACAATTATTTATGGCTCACCTTGCAAAAAAAGAAAAAAGTATGTAAAATAAATCAGAACATCTCAGCTGATCTTTGGGACTGTATGTTGCATAGGGTACACTCGTCCTCTATCTGTGCCAGGCATGGGCTTCTACAATTCAAGGTTCTTCACCGTTTACATATTTCCAAAGAAAAATTAGCTAAGTTCTATCCAGATAGTGATCCAATGTGTAATCGCTGCAAAGTAGAAATTGGCTCACTTATTCATACTTTTTGGACATGCCCTACTCTGAACAACTATTGGACGGCTATATTCAAGACACTTTCTGAGGCATATAGAATCGAACTTGCTCCCTCGGCTTTGATTGCACTCTTTGGGGTGATACCTCCAGGCGTTCCTATTGTTAAACGCTATTCAAATGCTGTTGCTTTTGCCTCTGTAGTCGCGCGACATTTAATACTTGTGAACTGGAAAAGAGAAACTGCGCCTACTCATGATCAGTGGATTGCTGACCTTATGAGGTTTCTATACATGGAAAAAATGAGAAGTACACTAATTGGCTCATTGACTAAATTTGACAAATCTTGGCAGCCATTCTTGAAATATATGGAAGCTTTCAAAATGAGTACCATGCCATAGTTAGGTACGCAGGCCATGACTCTCATGTAATTATGTGACTGCCGTTACTCTAGTTATATGTATGTATATATATATATTATATAAGATATATATATACACATTTTTTTTTTTTTTTTTTTTTTCGTGTGTTCTGTCTGTCGGTATAGTTATTGTCTTGTCTATTGGGTTCTGATAATTGTACAGCCAAAATACATACTGTATTTATCAATGTATATACTGTCAAAACTATAAATGAAATTAAAAAAATAATATAAATAAATCAGAGTGGCTGGCCTAATTGAACTAAACTGTATCCAGCTCTTGGGACAAAACTGTCACTTAGTTGCCTTACTAAATTGGTCAATCTGTGAAATGGCAGAGTTATGTGTGACAGTCAATCTAACTAAAACAACCATGCCATGTTAAGAATAAATAATTAAAAACAACAACAAAAAACAAAAAACAAAACATGGCTGTTGTATATTTCAATCACAGAATCCACTGCGTTGTTATTGTACCATAAACATGCACGAAAAAACATAACGTGATTATTACGTGTGGGCTTGTAGTTACTGGAAAATGAAAATATTAATCTAGCCATTTTCCTTTAATATTAGCCAGCAGATCTACTAGTCCCGGAATCAAAGTGTCTAAGCCAAAAGCAAGGCTTATTTCACCTTCTCATAGATAGTCTGTGCTCGGCATCATTTACTCTCCCAGTGAAGCTCGTAAAACTCTGTGGCCTTCTCAGGAGTCTCGAAGAACAGCGTCTGTCCATCGTGAACGGACGCGGAGCGGGCGGGATAGATAATAATAAAATAATAATACATTTTATTTAAAGACGCCTTTCATGCACTCAAGGCGCCGCACAGGGAATTCATAATTGAAGAACAGCAAAACAATACTATACAACAGCAAACAATACATACAGCAAAACAAATACTAACAACAGAAAGGCGGAGCAACAGACATTTAAGTGGAATAGGCAGTTATAAACAGATGTGTTTTAGTTGTGATTTGAAATGGGGGAATGAATCAATGTTTCTGATTTGGGGGTGTAGTGAGTTCCGAGACGGGGAGCAGAGCGGCTAAATGCTCTGCCCCATGGTGGTGAGACGGGCGGGGGGACAGACAGGTTTATGGAGGAAGAGGTCTAGGGAGCGGAAGGGAGTGGGACGGCTGGAGGAGATCAGACAATATGGGGGGGCGAGGTTGTGGATGGCCTTGAATGATAGAAGGATTTTGAATTGATACGGAACTGGACCGGAGCCAGTGGAGCTGTGGAGGACAGGAGTGATGTGGTGATGGAGGGGGTTCGAGTATGATGCGGGCAGCTGAATTCTGGACCAAGTGAAGTTTGTGGAGGGATTTGTGAGCGAGACCGAACGAGGAGAGAGTTGCAAAATCGAGAAGAAGTGACAAGACTGTGGACAAATAGATTGCAGCAGTGTGGGGGGTAAGGGAGGGGCGGAGGCATTGATGTTACGTAGGTGGAAGTAGGCAGACCGGGTAATGTTATTGACATGGGGTTGAAAGGATAATGTGCTGTCAAGGATGACACCCAGACTCTTAACCTTGGGGGAGGGTGAGACGGAGCAGTTGTCAATTGTGAGAGAAAAACCGTCTGTTTGGAAGAGTGGCTTTGGTGCCAATGAGGAGAACCTCGGTTTAATTACTGTTTAATTTGAGGGAAGTTTGGGTGAGCCAGATTTTTATTTCAGAGATGCAATCCTAAGGGAGGTGGGCGGGAGAGTGGGCGGGTTTGGTGGAGAGGTAGAGCTGGGTGTCATCGGCGTAACGTGGAAGTGATTGTTAAATTGTGGAAGATATTGCGAGGGGAAGCAGGAAATGATGAAGAGTAGGGGCCCCAAACAGAGCCCTGGGGCACACCTGAAGTGACGGAGTGGGAATGGATTCACAGGACTTGAGTTGAATGAACTGTGTGCGACCAGAGAGGTAAGATGGTGAACCAGTCTAACGGAGTGTGGTGATGCCAATGGAAGATAGCCTATTGAGGAGGGTGGTTGACAGATGGTGTCAAATGCTGCTCAGGTCGAGGAGGATGAGGATGGTGAGGGTCCAGAATCAGCTGCCATGAGGAGGTCGTTGGTGATTTGATGAGTGCGGTTTCAGTGCTATGGAGGGGGTGGAAACCGGACTGGAATGTTCATACAGGTTATTGTGGGATAGGTGAGAATGGAGTTGAGAGGCAACTGTTTTTCAAGAATTTTGGAGAGGAAGGGAAGATTGGAAATAGGACGGAAGTTTTTGAGTTGGATGGGTCGCACCAGGTTTTTTCAAATAGGGGTGATGGCAGCAGTTTTGAAGGATGTAGGGACGGTTCCAGTGGGTAAGGGAGGAGTGGATGATAGCAGAGATGAGGGGGACAAGGGAGGGAAGACAGGTTTAACAAGTTGGGTGGGGAGGGGATCAAGTTTACAAGTAGATGGCTTGGATTCCGGGTGAGTTCTGTGATTCTGAAATAGTGGGGAGACGGAAGGAGGAGAATGAGTGTGTGGATGAATGAAGGTTATCTGAGATGCTGAGGTGAGGGATTGATCCAAGATGCGGGTGGATGTTCTTGATTTTTTCTGTGAAAAAGGACATTACCGCTTGGCAGAGGGGTAGTGTACAAAGGGGAGGGAGAGAGTCCAGGGGTTGGGTGACATTGTTAGTAAGGAGAACAGTGACTTGGATTTCCTTGTTGGCCGTGATTATTGTGGAGTAGTAGTGGGATTTGGTGCTGGCAATAGAGTCCTTGTAACGTAGGATGTGTTGTTGTACATTCTTTGTGAATAGTGAGACCAGTTTTTCTATGGAGACGTTCAAGTTGCGACCTTGGTTTCATGAGACGCAGATCGGGGTGAACCAAGGGGGCGGAGACGAGAAGAAACAGATCTGCTTTTCAACGGTGCAAGAGAATTGAGAATATTATGAGTCCAGTGTTGTAATGAGAGACCAGATCATCGGGGGTGGAGAGATTGTGAGTGTGGCAAGGCGGGAGGAGTGGATAGTTGAAGTGAGGGTGGCGGGGTTGATATTCTTTATGTTCCGAAATGAAATAAGGCGTGGTTTTTGTTGAGATGGAAGAGACTGGTTCACTGTAAATGTGAGGAGAAAATGGTCAGTTATGGAGAGTTCATCTGCTGTAAGGTCAGATGGGGTGACCACCAGAGCAGCAGATTAAGTCCAGAATATGTCCTTGGAGTGTGTCGGAAAAGTGGTATGTGCTGACATCCAAACTGTCTAAGCAGGAGGTGAAGTCTTGGTGAGGCAGGTTTATATGTCCATGTGGATATGAAATCGCCCAGCAGTATTATATTTGGTGAGAGAGATAAGTGGGTAAGGAAAGCAGCAAGTCATTTAAAAAATCACTATTCGGTTTAGGGGGGCGGTAGACAGTAGCAATGATGGTTGGAGTGGGACCAGACAATTTGCAGACAGCAGATTCAAAGGAGCTGAAGACAGACTCAGACACCGGCGAGACCTTCCACTTCTCGCGGTATATTATCGCGAGACCTCCTCCCCTGCCAGAGCCACGGGTTGACAGATGTAAACAAATCCACTAGGAGTGGATCATTCGACTTCAGAAAAGATGTTGGGCTGTTGCCATGTCTCGGTTTAAACAGAAAAAGTCTAGCTACGATCGGAGATGAAGTCTGAATGAGTTGTCCCTTGCCTGTCAGTGAGCGGTAGTTGAGCGAGAGCGGAAGTTGAGTGAGGTGTCACAGCTGGTGGCGGTGCTAGCCGACCGGGCTAGGCAGGCTAACACGCTGTGGTCAACCGCACGGTTGGTAGAGCGTGGAGGGCGACGAGAGCTGGACCAGATGGACTTATTCCTGTAGCTGTTGTGGTGGAAATTCCTGCGGGACCCTCGTGATGTATCTCGCGCGGGGGCTGAAGGCGATGTCCGTGAAGGTGTAGAGCCGCGCCGTCGT
>NW_022605592.1:705608-705871 GCF_008692095.1 Etheostoma spectabile | reverse complement strand
TGCCCTACTCTGAACAACTATTGGACGGCTATATTCAAGACACTTTCTGAGGCATATAGAATCGAACTTGCTCCCTCGGCTTTGATTGCACTCTTTGGGGTGATACCTCCAGGCGTTCCTATTGTTAAACGCTATTCAAATGCTGTTGCTTTTGCCTCTGTAGTCGCGCGACATTTAATACTTGTGAACTGGAAAAGAGAAACTGCGCCTACTCATGATCAGTGGATTGCTGACCTTATGAGGTTTCTATACATGGAAAAAAT
>NW_022605592.1:704868-705163 GCF_008692095.1 Etheostoma spectabile | reverse complement strand
AGCTCTCTTGGGACAAAAACTGTCACTTAGTTTGCCTTACTAAAATTGGTCAATCTGTGAAATGGCAGAGTTATGTGTGACAGTCAATCTAACTAAAACAACCATGCCATGTTAAGAATAAATAATTAAAAAACAACAACAAAAACAAAAAACAAAACATGGCTGTTGTATATTTCAATCACAGAATCCACTGCGTTGTTATTGTACCATAAACATGCACGAAAAACATAACGTGATTATTACCGTGTGGGCTTGTAGTTTACTGGAAAATGAAAATATTAATCTAGCCATTTTC
>NW_022605592.1:704602-704785 GCF_008692095.1 Etheostoma spectabile | reverse complement strand
CATAGATAGTCTGTGCTCCGGCATCATTTACTCTCCCCAGTGAAGCTCGTAAAACTCTGTGGCCTTCTCAGGAGTCTCGAAGAACAGCGTCTGTCCATCGTGAAGGACGCGGAGCCGGGCGGGATAGATAATAATAATAATAATAATACATTTTATTTAAAGACGCCTTTCATGGCACTCAAG
>NW_022605592.1:697081-704577 GCF_008692095.1 Etheostoma spectabile | reverse complement strand
ATTTTGCTTTTTTTTGCTTTCCCCTCACGAACACGATGGTTTTGGTTGATGTTCATCCTTAGCTGAAGTTACATTGGGCGACGCATTTTTTGTCTTTTCTCCACCATAATTTGTTCCATATGGGGCCGGAGTCTGACATACGGACCGTTGAAGTAACGCTGGCACAACTTGCTGCGGCTGTTTGCTCGCGCTCTCCTGGCCGTTGACGCTGCCCAAAGTTTTGATCCCATTTGGGCCGGTAGACATCGTGTTTGTCTGTACCAGGATATTTTTTTTTTTTTTTTTTTTTCTTCTGCTGCCTGTTCGCCTGCTGTTGATGGGTCTGCTGCAATACTCGGCTATTGACCTGCTCCGGTTGCGCTATCACCTGCCTGGACCTACGCCGGCGGCTCTACACACTTCACCCGACATCGCCTTTCAGCCCCGCCGAGATACATCCACCGAGGGTCCCGCGAATTTCCCCACCAACAGCTCAACAGAATAAAGTCCATCTGGTCCAGCTCTCGTCCGCCCTCCACGCTCACCAACCGGGGCGTTGACCACAGCGTGTTAGCCTGCCTAGCCCGGTCGGCTAGCACCGCCACCAGCTGTGACACCTCACTCAACTTCGCTCTGCTCAACATCCGCTCACTGACAGGCAAGGGACAACTCATTCAGGACTTCATCTCCGATCGTAAGCTAGACTTTTTCTGTTTAACCGAGACATGGCAACAGCCCAACATCTTTTCTGAAGTCAATGAATCCACTCCTAGTGGATTTGTTTACATCTGTCAACCCCGTGGCTCTGGCAGGGGAGGAGGTCTCGCGATAATATACCGCGAGAAGTGGAAGGTCTCGCCGGTGTCTGAGTCTGTCTTCAGCTCCTTTGAATCTGCTGTCTGCAAATTGTCTGGTCCCACTCCAACCATCATTGCTACTGTCTACCGCCCCCCTAAACCGAATAGTGATTTTTTAAATGACTTTGCTGCTTTCCTTACCCACTTATCCTCTCTCTCACCAAATATAATACTGCTGGGCGATTTCAATATCCACATGGACAATATAAACCTGCCTCTCACCAAAGACTTCACCTCCTGCTTAGACAGTTTTGGATGTCAGCAACATACCACTTTTCCGACACACTCCAAAGGACATATTCTGGACTTAATCTGCTGCTCTGGTGTCACCCCATCTGACCTTACAGCAGATGAACTCTCCATAACTGACCATTTTCTCCTCACATTTACAGTGAAACTCAGTCTCTCCATCTCAAAAATACCACGCCTTATTTCATTTCGGAACATAAAGAATATCAACCCCGCCACCCTCACTTCAACTATCCACTCCTCCCGCCTTCCTGACACTCACAATCTCTCCACCCCCGATGATCTGGTCTCTCATTACAACACTGGACTCCATAATATTCTCAATTCTCTTGCACCGTTGAAAAGCAGATCTGTTTCTTTCTCTCTCCCTCCGCCCCTTGGTTCACCCCCGTCTGCGTCTCATGAAGCCAAAGCGGCAACTTGAACGTCTCCATAGAAAACTGGTCTCACTATTCACAAAAAAATGTACAACAACCACATCCTACGTTACAAGGACTCTATTGCCAGCACCAAATCCCACTACTACTCCACAATAATCACGGCCAACAAAGGAACCTCCAAGTCACTGTTCTCCTTACTTACAATGTCACCCAACCCCGGACTCTCTCCCTCCCCATTTGTACACTACCTCCTTCTGCAACTCTGTAATGTCCTTTTTCACAGAAAAAATCAAGAACCATCCACCGCATCTTGGTCATCCCACACCTCAGCATCCAGATAACCTTCATTCTCCACACACTCATCTCTCCTTCCGTCTCCCCACTATTTCAGAAATCACAGAACTCACCCGAATTCCAAGCCATCTACTTGTAAACTTGATCCCCTCCCCACCCAACTTGTTAAAGCCTGTCTCCCTCCCTTGTCCCCCTCATCTCTGCTATCATCCACTCCTCCCTTACCACTGGAACCTCCCTACATCCTTCAAAACTGCTGCTCCATCACCCCTATTTTGAAAAAAACCTGGTGCCGACCCATCCAACTTCAAAAACTTCCGTCCTATTTCCAATCTTCCCTTCCTCTCCAAAATTCTTGAAAAAACAGTTGCCTCTCAACTCCATTCTCACCTATCCCACAATAACCTGTATGAACATTTCCAGTCCGGTTTCCACCCCCTCCATAGCACTGAAACAGCACTCATCAAACACCAACGACCTCCTCATGGCAGCTGATTCTGGCTCCTCCCCATCCTCATCCTCCTCGACCTGAGTGCAGCATTTGCCACCATCTGTCACACCACCCTCCTCAATAGGCTATCTTCCATTGGCATCACCCACACTCCGTTAACTGGTTCACATCTTACCTCTCTGGTCGCACACATTTCATTCAACTCAAGTCCGTGAATCCATCCCTCCTCCGTCACTTCAGGTGTGCCCCAGGGCTCTGTTTGGGGCCCTACTCTTCACCATTTACCTGCTTCCCCTCGCAATATCTCCACAAATTTAAACATCACTTCCACTGTTACGCCGATGACACCCAGCTCTACCTCTCCACCAACCCTCGTCCACTCTCCCCGCCCACCTCCCTTACGAGATTGCATCTCTGAATAAAAATCTGGCTCACCCAAACTCCCTCAAATTAAACAGTAATTAAACCGAGGTTCTCCTCATTGGCACCAAGCCACTCTTTCCAAAACAGACGGTTTTTCTCTCACAATTGACAACTGCTCCGTCTCACCCTCCCCAAGGTTAGAGTCTGGGTGTCATCCTTGACAGCACATTACCTTTCAAACCCCATGTCAATAACATACCCGGTCTGCCTACTTCCACCTACGTAACTCATCGCCTCCGCCCCTCCCTTACCCCCCACACTGCTGCAATTCTTGTCCACAGTCTTGTCACTTCCCGTCTCGATTTTTGCAACTCTCTCCTCTTCGGTCTCGCTCACAAATCCCTCCACAAACTTAAATTGGTCCAAATTCAGCTGCCCGCACATAACTCGAACCCCCTCCATCCACCACATCACTCCTGTCCTCCACAGCTCCCACTGGCTCCCTCCAGTTTCCGTATCAATTCAAAATCCTTCTATTAGCATTCAAGGCCATCCACAACCTCGCCCCCCCATATTTGTCTGATCCCTCCAGCGTCCCCACTCCCTTCCCTCCCTCAGATCCTCTCCTCCATAAACCTGTCTGTCCCCCCCGCCCGTCTCACCACCATGGGGGGCAGAGCATTTAGGCCGCTCTGCTCCCCGTCTCTGGAACTCACTACCCCCCCCAATCAGAAACATTGATTCATTCCCCCATTTCAACATCACAACTAAAACACATCTGTTTATACTGCCTATTCCACTTAAAATGTCTGTTGCTCCCCTTTTCTGTTGTATAGTATTTGTTTGCTGTAAGTATTTGTTTTGCTGTTGTATAGTATTTGTTTTGCTGTTCTTATTTAGAATTCCCTGTGCGGCGTCCTTAGTGCATGAAAGGCGTCTTTAATAAAATGTATTATTATTTATTATTATCTATCCCGCCGCTCCGCTGTCCTTCACGATGGACAGACGCTGTTCTTCGAGACTCCTGAGAAGGCCACAGAGTTTTACGAGCTTCACTGGGAGAGTAATGATGCCGAGCACAGACTATCTATGAGAAGGTGAAAATAAGCCTTGCTTTTGGCTTAGACACTTTGATCCCTTGGACTATAGTATATCTGCTGGCTAATATTTAAGGAAAATGGCTAGATTAATATTTTCATTTTCCGAGTAAACTACAAGCCCACACGGTAATAACACGTTATGTTTTTCGTGCAGTTTATGGTACAATAACAACGCAGTGGTTCTGTGATTGAAATTACAACAGCCATGTTTTGTTTTTTGTTTTTGTTGTTGTTTTTTTATTATTTTTCTTACATGCATGGTTGTTTTAGTTAGATTGACGGTCCACTAACTCTGCCATTTCACAGATTGACCAATTTTAGTAAGGCAACTAAGTGACAGTTTTGGTCCCAAGAGAGCTGGATACAGTTTATTTCAATTAGGGCCAGCCACTCTGATTTATTTATTATTATTTTTTTAATTTCATTTATAGTTTTGACAGTATATGACATTGATAAATAGTATGTATTTGGCTGTACATTTATCAGAACCCCAATAGACAACCATACCTATACAGACAGACAAACACACGAAAAAAAAAAAAAAAAATGTGTATATATATATATATATCTTATATATATATATATACATACATATAACTAGAGTAACGGCAGTCACATAATTACATGAGTCATGGCCTGCGTACCTAACTATGGCATGGTACTCATTTTGAAAGCTTCCATATATTTCAGAATGGCTGCCAGATTTGTCCAATTTAGTCAATGAGCCAATTAGTGTACTTCTCATTTTTTTCCATGTATAGAAACCTCATAAGGTCAGCAATCCACTGATCATGAGTGGCGCAGTTTCTCTTTTCCATTCACAAGTATTAAATGTCGCGCGACTACAGAGCAAAGCAACAGCATTGAATAGCGTTTAACAATAGGAAACGCCTGGAGGTATCACCCCAAAGAGTGCAATCAAAGCCGAGGGAGCAAGTTCGATTCTATATGCCTCAGAAAGTGTCTGAATATAGCCGTCCACTGTTTTCAGAGTAGGGCATGTCCAAAAGTATGAATAAGTGAGCCAATTTCCTTTGCAGCGATACACATTGGATCACTATCTGGATAGAACTAGCTAATTTTTCTTTGGAAATGTAAACGTTGAAGAACCTTGAATTGTAGAACCCATGCTGGCACAGAGGGACGAGTTTACCCTATGCAACTACAGCCCCCATATCAGCTGAGATGTTCTGATTTATTTTACATACTTTTTTCTTTTTTTGCAAGGTAGCCATAAATATTTGTATATAGGTAGACACATTGTGACATATTTTGAGAATCTTAAAGTACTCGCCTGAAGTATGAGAGACATTTTTTTTTATTTGTTATTTTACTTGTACTTGTTTTGTAGTATGTTTAATGTTGATGCATGCTGTGAGAATGTACAGTAATATATTTAATTTAATTATTGATTTTTGTATTTGTTTGTAATTTTTTTTGTGTTTGTCTACTATTATTTTGATTTATTTATTTTTTTGGTGGTTGTGTGAACGCACTAATTGCCAGAGTGGTATGGAGGGTGGGTGAGGTTAATTGTTTCCTGTTTATTAAAAAGAAAAACTGAAGGGAAATGTATTGTTTGACAATATAACTTGTATTGTGCAATTCCTTCAATAAAAAAAAAAAAAAAAAAAAAAAAAAAAATCAGATACGCACACAACGCACTCACCAACATGCCTGGTGTGGAATAAAAAAAGAACCACAGAAAAAACAATTATCATAAAAATATAAGTAAAAAAACCGAAAATTATATTGATTATGAAAACTCTTGTTCATACATTTTACTTCATATTGCAACCATATGTGTATTCATTGTTGCAAAACAAAAAAAACATTGATCTGAGGCCATGCTGTCATGTAAAAGTTTTCTAATCGCATAAAATATAACAATTTGGATCAACCCATCAATTGCATGCTTAAAATAACATACTGGTTAAAGCCCCCGCCCATTTCAAGAAAACCTTTCCCACTTCCGGTTAAATCCTGTCCACTTCCGGGTTAGGCCCCCCCAATCCGATTACAATCGAACTCGGATACAGTAATTCATGTGGTAAATCAGATACAGAACAATAATGCTGTCCTCGCTCATCCCTAATACAACATATATATATAATATATATATATAGTATATATATATAATATATATATATCTATATATAGATATAAATAAAGTATTTCTAGATCTAAAAAAAGGCATTTGGATAAATTAAACCTGCTAATTTTGAAATTAGGGGGGTTGCGATTATGTATCAACAGTCATTGTCCGGTTTGAATCATATTTAAGGCAGTATGTCAAAAATAATAAACAGTGTGTCATAAATAATAATGTGAGTTCCACCTTTCTCAAAATTGAAACAGGGATCCCACGCAGCACAGTCTTGGGACCCATTCTCTTCAGCCTCTACATTAATGATTTCCATCCAGAATTATTACCAGCTTAGGTCTACAGCTGTATGCAAATGACACAGTGTTGGATGCTCTGACACCTGACTTTTGTGGCACAACTAAATGCCAACTTAGACAAAAATCATGTTGGCTGGCCTCATCTTTTTATCTTTAAACAACTAAAAACACCTCTGTTTGCTTTTCCATTAAAATCTACCTCTAACACAATTTTTAATGTACTAATTAATGGGGAGTTATTGAACATGTACCTGAGTGAAGATCTGGGAATAATTATAGACTATACATTGAATTTTAAAAGTCATATCTAAGAAAATTTTGTACAACCGTTAAGTAGCCAATTGGGATTTTTTTATGAGTATAACAAACTGTTTGACTTTGACACTGCTTTTATTTTTAACATTCTATGATTCTCTCACACATATTGTACGTCTTAAAGGAGAATTCCGGTTGATTTCAACACGTAGGTCTGTTGTTTGTGAAAAGTGTGGAGGTCTGTCAGTAGTAAGAGAAATGAAACAATTGTGCTGTCTACACGAGTTATCGTCCTGCTTGATTTTTCACCCAGCAAGCTAAGTCAGCAGTGCCTAGCCATGGTAGTGATTCCTTTCAGAGTGAACGCAGCAATTTGACTGCTATAGATGTGACAAGAAGGCATACAAGATCAATTAATTCATCAGCCAGTGGCACATACTTTGTTTATTTCCTGTTTTTCACACTAACACACGCCTTTCTTTCACATCTCGCCAGTCAGATTCACTGATTTCACAGAAGAATCCCTTCACATGGCTAGGTACTGGTAATGACATTTTGAACATGGTAAGAGGCTAAAAACACATTTAAACTTGACCACCTGTTTTAATCCTGTTGGATGATCAACTGGTGTAGAGGCAGCACGCGATTGGTTAGCTTTTTCTCTCTACTGACAGACCTGATTGGTTATGTTTCTCTCTCTCTACTGATAGCATAGACCTGATTGGTTAGTTTGCTCTCTCTACTGATAGACCTGATTGGTTAGTCTCTCTCTACTGACAACCTGATGTTAGTTTTCTCATAGCTACTCCTACTGACAACCTGATTGGTTAGTTCTCGCTCCTCTATTACCGAAAACAAACAAGCCAGACGGAGCGGCGTCAATCTCGCCAGCGTTCCCGTTGATAAGAGCGAACCTGACGCTCTTCTTGTACAGGAGGGATTTCACTTCTTTGAAGGCGGATTGTTTCTTGCCGAGTTCGGCGCTGACATCTTCGTGGAAAAATACCTATCCCCCCTGAAGAACAGCTGCTCTCGTTTCCTTGTTATTATGCAGTGTTTGTTTTGGAAGGAGTGGAAGAGAACGAGGAATATTCTCGGGCATTTAGAGCTAGCGCCGGGCTCGGCGGTCGGCTTGGATCCCACTCGGTGCGCGCGGGAGATAATG
>NW_022605592.1:696942-697071 GCF_008692095.1 Etheostoma spectabile | reverse complement strand
GGAAGAAATCTTTGCCCAGGACTTCCTCGAAAAATTCAGTCATGAATTTAGCTGTGTCCGGCCCCTCCAGATTCTCCGGGATACCGACCACTCGCAGATTAGACCTACGGGAGCGATTTTCCAAATCCT
>NW_022605592.1:696816-696932 GCF_008692095.1 Etheostoma spectabile | reverse complement strand
TTTCAGCCTCTCATTATCAGCTAGGAGTGCGGTGCATGATGCTTCGATAGCCTCTATCCTGTTGCTGTGGTCATTTAGCCCTTCCTCTATGTCATGGATACGTTCTTCGTGGGAGT
>NW_022605592.1:696660-696806 GCF_008692095.1 Etheostoma spectabile | reverse complement strand
TTTTACCCGTTCCAGGGATGCCGAAATTGGTGCCAGTGCCTCGCCGAGTGTTTTTTTCAGGAGAGAGTCCGTTTGCTGCGCGAGGTCGGACAGAAGCACCGAGTGAAGCCTAGCAAGATCAGCCGGTAACTCCGAGCTTGGGCTAG
>NW_022605592.1:696525-696650 GCF_008692095.1 Etheostoma spectabile | reverse complement strand
GATGTTGTCTTCACGCGTGGCAACTTCATCCATCTCGGTCGCTTTTTTCCCCTCGGTCACGTCTCTTTGGACTTATTTAGTTGTGAAAAGTTATGTCTTAACGTACACGTAAGCAACTCCAGGTG
>NW_022605592.1:695446-696515 GCF_008692095.1 Etheostoma spectabile | reverse complement strand
TATGTCGAGAAAATGAGGTAGAAAGTAAAAAGTAATTCAGGAGCCGCTTCTCACACGTCTGCTCGCTACATGCTCAAACCGGAAGCCACATTCAGATTTCTTTAATGAGTTTGTTGTGTAAACCTGTAAATAGTTTCAACTCAATGACCCTTTGGGTCTTGATAAAAGTTTCCAGGGCATGATCCCTCCTTTTCATTAATTTTATAATATTAAACTAAATTTATATGGAAAGGAAAAGGGCTGCAACTTAAGATGTCTACTCTGCATAGGAGGAAAGAGGATGGTGGCCTCGCAGTTCCCAACTTTCAAAAATTATTCTTGGTACTCTGTGTTAAGTCCCCTCCTCACTTGATTAACCTCAGAAGTGTCTGTTTGCTGGCATACTTTAGAAAATACTATGACAGAGCCTTGGTCATTCCATGACATTCATTTTGCCAATATCTCCATTAACCAGTGCCAGCTATGGTTTGGCCCCATTATCTCTCATTTATCAAAATTAGGAGATTAGCTGAAACATACTGCCATATAGCTTGGAAGTGGTACATATGTTCCCCATTATTCAATAATGCAGCACTCCTGATTGGTGGGAGGCCGCTAACAGCGCCACAGTGGGAACCGAGGGGGTTAATTGTCTAAAAGAGGTTTTTAACGAGGTTGGCTTGTTACCCTTTTTTGACTTACAAAATGCATTTAGTCTACCACGTTCCTGTTTTTTCTTAACGATCTTAAGATCAGCACTCAAGGCATGCAGTATCCCTTGGCAGCGAGCTCTGCCCATCCATCATATCCGTAAGTTATTTCCTATGCAGCCACAAATCTGGCAGATTTGGCTTTCCTATTGAGAGGATCTAGATATGTGATTGCCCAGGCCTGAGCATTGATCTCGACTGGCATGATGTATGGTCTAACATTCCAGATGTATCACGCAATCCTAACCATTAGCATATTCACTACAATTTCATTTATGGGACATATATACATACAAATAACAGCCCTTTATGTGTGTTCTGCCCACTAAAAGCCCAAGATACTTGTCTTCACATGATCTGGGAGTGCTCTCCCGTTGGTC
>NW_022605592.1:692564-695436 GCF_008692095.1 Etheostoma spectabile | reverse complement strand
CAATATTGCATCCAAAATATCTGCTCTGATTAATGATACTGTGCCTGTTACTGTCAATGTCTTGATTCTGAATGACCTGTCAGCATTCCAGCTCTCTAGAACTCAAACTTGCTGCATTAGCTGTACTTACAGCTGCTAAGAGGGTGATTGCAACCCGTTGGAAACCAAATCATGACTTGTCTACTCGTTCTTGGACCCTTTTTTTTTGGGATGTCATATAAATGGAACTCTCCATGGCTCACATAAATGGAGTCCCAGGAACGACTTTGGACACTTGGCCTAAATACGTGGTCTAGATTGTTTACTCACACAGTACCTTTTGCCTTTTTTGCTGTTTTCAAAATGTTCTTTGATGCTAAAACATCAGTGCAGAGACTGTAGCAATCTGTAGCACTGTTGTTAATATAAACCTAAAAGCCGCCCTTCCAGCAACATCTGTAAACGCTGCAGAGCATCACAGGGACATTCGCAAGCAAGAAGGTACAAATACATTCACACTCATTTACTCATCCACATGTTTGTGTGGTCACGTACAATCCATTAACGCTGTTTAAATTGATCACAATCAATGTATTCCTCCCTCTTTTACTCTCCTCTGACTCACCTTGTTAGTATTAGATCTCTCTCCTTTCACTCACTCTTGCCTCACCATCCTGCCTCCTGCCGCTCCCTCCTTCATTTCCCCCCCTCCTTTATATCTGGCTTACCCCCTCTCTCTTCTTCCTTGTCTTTTCATATCTCAGCTGTGCAGAAAGTAGCCTCTGTAGCCAGTGGGCATCTGGCACAGTCTCCAATTAATGAGACAGCAAGATGTTTTTTCTCTCTTTGGCTCTCCTCTCAGTCTGTAACTTCCCCAGCTGAGCACATGAACTTGAACCAATCAGGCTGCCAGCTGTGTATGTCTAACCAGCACTGGCGGGAAAAGTAGCAACAAAGACAAAAACAGACAAAAAAGAAGCAGCAAAAGAATTCTGAAGATCAGTGACTGGTGACCCATCTTTCAGACATTGCCTTTTAGAGGCTTGAGATGTGTTAGAATATTGAAATACTTGCTTTTAACCATGCCTATTCTGCAGAACATATATTGTGAAAATCCTCAGAAATAATCACTAGACATTTGCAAGGTGGAATTAAACATATCTTGGCGTTCACATTCAGCTGAAAGGACCATGTTGAAAGTTTGTGTTCCCGTCAACAGCAGACTTTATTCTGTATTTTGTATTAGTGTATGGCGTGGACAAAAATGTTTTAGGCTATACTAGAAAACTTATAGGGGAAGTCAGCATGGTATGGCAACATCATGCTGCATCATGAAGTCGGCTTAGTATCGGAAGTGTATGCAGTATGTTACCATGTCAATGGTACACAAAAAAATGATTTTTGCCCTGACCATTCTGCTATGTTGATTTGAAGTGAAATGGCCTTTCTATCTATTTTGTTTCTATGGACTGAAAGTCCCTTGCTGCAAACTCAACCCTTCTAAAAACTCATTTTTTTCTATCTCTCTCAAACTTTTAAACAATGCTGCTTGAGGCTGTAGAGTACAGTACAGTAGTTTCACGGTGTTTTACTGTGGAATAAGGAAAAATGTGTTACATGCAATAGGTTCTTACTACGGGATTTGTGGAATACTTTATATGCAGTATATAGTTGTGACTGGTAGAGCTGGTCCTGTGTTGTTTTTTCATATGTTCTCTCAAGGCATTTATTGAAATGTGCAGCTCTTATGTCCAAAACAAATTTTCAAAAGAATGTTTTTTGTTGTGGGTTGGGGTTTTTGTTTGGGGTTATTTTCCCATTTGACCTTCCCTGTGTCTTCGTCCCGGTTTTCTCCCTAGTCTGGTGTCATAGATCCTGTCTTATGTTTCCTGTGTGGTTTGTTATGCTGCTGCTTTATTTTGGCGGTCAGTTCTGTCTTGTCTTGGCTTGTCTAGTCTAGCTTTACTTTGTTTGTCTGATTGTCTTGCCCCGCCCTAAGTGATCCACCTGACGTCTACCTGTTCCCGTTACTCTACCTCTTGTATTTAACACCATGGTTTCCTTGTCTCTTGTCGGATCATTTGTTTGTCGCCTGTCAGCACGTCGGCTTTGTCCCAGTGTCCCTGATTTGTTCCTGTTTCCTTGGTCCTGGTGATTATACGTTTTGCCTTTTTTTGGATGTTTGCTTTGCCTTGTATTCTGGGTGGTTCGTTTTGTTGAGGCTTACTTTGTGTTTTTTGGACAATAAACCCCTGGTTACTACCCGCCTGCCTGCCTGCTGTCCTCATCTCTGCATTTGGGTCCAATCCCCACTCCTCCATAACAGTTTTTATTCCACTATTTAACCTAATGTCTAACCCACTCATGGAATAGGGGAGAGATGACATTAAGTTTGAATTGATTTGAGAGGCCAGATCTATTGAAGCATGTTGCTGCCATGTCACAAAAAGGGATCAGTGTCATGTTATAACATGACAGTTTATTGTTATAACATGTTTTTCACTTTATTACGTTAAAGAAAAGTAGGTTGGGATGATCCTGGAACTGCATTCTTGCACCTTTGATAAATAATTAAATCAAGCTTTTATTTTTAAATTGCTGAAGTCAGTTGAGTGAAGTAATAACTTTTTCAGTAGTCTACCAGTTACAATTGGGCTGAGTATGGAACGGCACACTAATGTGCTGACTGATGCAACGTTTTTGTGTTTTTAGCTGACTAAAAATAATACATATCGAATTTGTGACGCTGTTTTGCTGTCATCTACAACACAAGTTACTTTTTTATTTAATTGTTTGCCATCAATGCCACCATAAGCCTAGACCTAACCTTTTAGAAGTGATAACATCCATTTAAAAGTCTAGAACACACACACACACACACACACACACACAC
>NW_022605592.1:691073-692554 GCF_008692095.1 Etheostoma spectabile | reverse complement strand
ACACACACACACACACACACACACACACACACTACAATGGATTTGATAGTCACCTCCAAGTGTTGTAGAAGAGCAGCGGGATGTTGAGGCCCACAGTCAGCCACTCCTGGGCACACAGGAACATGATGCAAAAGAGTCCATGGATGGAGTACTCTGGTAGCACCAACTTGAAAAAGATATCAAGGAGCATGAGCAAGAGACAGAAGGATGGGGAAGAGGTGGATGAGTCAGATAGAAGAGGAGTGGAGCAAAGAACAACCAATTACTCAGACTTAAATCACTGATATAGCTAGAGAACTTTAATGTCAACAAGCAGAGTCAGACACCAACTCTTGAGCGCGTCTTTTTCTCCTTCTACTCACTTTGCATTGTTGGGGATTAGTGTTACTAAATTCAGATACTGTTTAAATGAACTTTGCTCTAATATAAGAATTGCATAAATTGACATAAAGGGCAGTTTCTTAGCAGATGCCACATTATCATTTTAATGCCCACAGGTGTAAGAAAACACAATAAGTATCATCATTAGCACTCAAAACTTAAGGCAAGCCTATACTAAGCTGTTGCAAATCTTTCTATCTGAAAGCATTCCTAATGGCTTAATTCCCCCATCTAGATTATGAAGAGTTTAGCTGCACAATGGGCAGCCCACACTGATAGCAGGGCTCCATCATTGTCACAACAACTGCAGGGCTAAGCCCTGTGGACATCCAACAGGAAGGTCCTTTTACTGACTCTGAGGAATATCCTCTATTTCTATACATTTCCCTCAGCTGTGATAACAGCCATATCAAATTCCTCTATTTTAGTTCTCCATGATGCTATAATGATATAAATAGAAAAATAAAAAGTAAATAAATATACATAAATGTAAATAAATACATATTTGGTCATATCCACCAGCGCTATTTGAAAGTTGTGCATGTGTGCCAGGTCCAGCTTTAAAAAACCATCAGGTAGAAAGAATACATTTGCACATTTCATTTTTTGTGCATGTACAGTTTTTGTCGTGGATCTACACAGGTAGCAAAATCTGGGGCCAGACCCATGAACTAAGACAGGCAGCGTTGCAGACTATTTCTTCAGATTAGACTAAACACATGTACAATATTTGTCTACCACGACAATTGACACCCAACCAATAAAGACTTGCTTGCACACCTACATTGGTTTTTCGGCCAATTAGACTGCGCAGTGGAAATGGCTTGTGAAATCCCTGTGAACACCTGAATAAATGTAAATGTGCTGTATTTATATAGCGCTTTTCCAGTCTTAACAACTGCTCAAAGCGCTTTTACATCTACAGGAAACATTCACCATTCACACACATTCATACACTGTGGCCGGGGCTGCCGTACAAGGTGCCACCTGCTCATCAGATAAACATTCACACACATTCACACGCCGATGCGCAGCACCAGGGGCAACTCGGGGTTCAGTGTCTTGCCCAAAGACACTTTGACAATGACTGCAGGGGCGGG
>NW_022605592.1:688165-691063 GCF_008692095.1 Etheostoma spectabile | reverse complement strand
CCAACCTTCCGATTGGCAGGCAACCGCTCTCCCACTGACCACAGCCGCCCCTTAATAACCCAAATGTCTTCATCCACTGAAATCTGCAGTAGCTTTTCATCGCTGTATTTAATGTAATTCATAAACAAAGCCGCTTCACTACTCATGTTTATTTAACAGCGAACAGGGCAATGAATTAGGATGCCATTCTGGACCACCTGGCCTTCAACATTACTGTATACGCTGCCATAACAAGGCAGTGTTCAGGATGCATTATTCAGATGGCCACATGCCTCCTAATAACAGAAGAACACATTTTCACTGAATAGCTCGTCAACAGCAGGAGACAAGAAAAAACGCTGCTAAGACAAAACCTAAATATATCCATTTATTTTCACACATACAGCAGGGAAGCTGCACACACACAGACACACACACACACAAACCCTAATGCAGCATGCATGCTGTACATGGATGCCAAAGACACACACTCCCTCTACTCATTAAAAAACAAATAGTCTCACTGAGCTTTATATTGTCCCTTTTTTTGTCCCCCTCAAAATCCCTAATGCATGTTGGCTGACAGCACTCAGATGAAGGTACAAGCATAGCATGTCACCACTCAACACTAAGAAGTGCATACAACTTTGACGTGAAAATGAAAATGGGAAAACAGACTTGTGTCCCCAAGTGGCCTTGTTTAAGAATGTAAAAAACCTACTTACAATTTTGAAGATGTTTAACATGAAAGCATGTAAGCTAAAAAAAGTCGTCTGCTGTAATGTGCAGGGTTCAACATCAGCATTTCATGTCTTAAACCAGGATTCATTAACTTTGGGTTTAAAATGGTGGGGCTTGATATCTCCACCTATCTAGCGAAAACATTTGTGTCAACATTAGGCGGGACACATTTTAAATGGGGTGTCTGGGTCTCCAGGGGAATGTTGAGCATCAAACACTTCATTTCCTGCATTCTGGTGAATTTTTATGCAAAAATTTGTGCCTTGTTTGCATGCAAATGTCTTTATTCTTGTTTCTGCAGAATTAAAATATTACATGTGTTCCAGGATGTTTTTTTAAAGAATTATGTACAAAAAATTATTGCGTGCCAAAGGGTTCAAAATCTTTGACTTCATTACCCCGGCCAGTTTTGATTAGTTGAACTCTTGCATCACTATAGTTTGGGAAATTATATATTAGAATAGTAGCAAAAGTGTTCTATTTTTTTGATACATGGGTGTTTGCTCGTGGGATGACAGTAATGGATCACATCCTTTTTGCTGGTTGATTTGAGTAAACCACAAAGAAGAGTTTTTTCTGGGGATAGAAGGACCACTTGCACATTAAACCCTCTTGGTGAAGCTTACTGATGGCAGGTAACAGAAGCCCCTGCTACTTCCATGCTTATTAAGGAATCAGAAAGCTAGGTTCACTGTACACTGTGAAAAATGAAAAAGTATTTTAAGTGTCTAAGAATTGAAAATATAAAGTATTAATATTTGATTAAAAAAATGTAAGTTGCTCAACCTAATTTTGAAATGTGTATGATTCAACGGCATTTAGTAAGTCTTCACAAAATACATCATTCAGTTGGGATGCACAACAAGTGCAAAAGTTCTAATAACTCATATGACTTTGAAATGTGGGAAAGCCAAGTTTCCGAGTTGAAGATAATCATTTGAAGTCATCATAACCCTGCACTGATCAGAAATTGTTATATTTAATGCTGATTAGAAAACTATGTACATGACAGCATTAAGCTTTCTTTTTTTAACAGTTTTATCAGTGTGATTTTTTCTTGTTTTTGATTCTTTTTTTTCTTTCCACACCTGGGGCCTGTTGCACGAAACTAGGATAAGGGATTAAGCCGGGATATTTAAGTTATCCTGGATGAATTGAGCTTGGGACTCGGTTGCACGAAACCAGATTGAATTAAGCCCAGCCAGTAACCATGGAGATTTATTCTTGCGGCTAGCCGGTCCAGAGCAGGCTAACAGCCGGGTCTAGAAATAATCCTGGAGTCTCATGTGTTCATCAGCTGCCGTCTGATCCCAAATAAACGTGTTTAACAGTTATGCGTTGTGTCTTCTGCATGTGTTTGCTTTATTTTTATAACATGCATTAGCCTACTTGTCACTATTGTTGTCGCGAGTTTGATTTAAACCCTACTACGTGTTTAGATGTTAGGAATGTTGCACTGGCACCCAGATGTGGAGTGGACTTTCCCCGTGGGACGGTAGTGTGTCAAGGCTGCCTGCCGACGACTGTGCGTCGTTATCAGTGTCCACTCTCTCTGTAAAAGTAGAGATGAGCAGCGGCAGCGTCCGTGGTCTCAGCTTCAGGTTCTACAGGAACGCTCCGGAGATTAAGTGTGACGATATTATGTAGCGATATCCCAGAGTGATAATAATGGCAGACTGGTCAGAACAATACATCATGATTTATTTTCTTGTTGCTTGTCCTTCTCTAATAAAGGACAGTTGTGTTACTCCTTAATATGTAGGCCTAATGTTTTTTTATCATAGCTACATTGGTTTCATAACCTTCTCAATTAGTCTCCCATCCCTGGACCAATAACGTGGTCTATATACAGTACATATGTAGTGTAGTTTACATTCATCACACCGGGAACACCATAATGCTTCTTAATCTTTTTATTTTGGTGCGGTCACTTGTCAGAAGAATAAACCATGAATATAGTTTTACAAATGCTCGTGTATTGAAGTCACTTACTTCTTTTTCTAGTTGTTGTCACTTTCTGATTGTTCTGTATGAACATTAATTGTACACTTGTGGATGTAAAACAAGTTCTCGCATTGTGAATAAGGGTTTGAAATTAAGCCTATAGTCCGTATGGTCCATTTCCCGGGGAACATTAGTTCCCTCTGCTCACTTTTAAGGCAAAGGCTAAATAATAAT
>NW_022605592.1:688067-688155 GCF_008692095.1 Etheostoma spectabile | reverse complement strand
TTTATATAGTGCTTTACGTAGTAGGCTAGTCAAAGACACTTTATAGTAAAACCAGCAAATTTATCACATAAAAATAGAAACATGAAAC
>NW_022605592.1:687352-688057 GCF_008692095.1 Etheostoma spectabile | reverse complement strand
AAAGCAATTAAAACACAGTGTAGCCTACAATTCTGTAAAAATGTGGCGTGACTAGAGGCTGAGTAGATATTTTTACATATATATATATATATATATATATATATATATATTTTCAGTCGGGTCCGCTATGTCGGGCTTTTTCTCTCTGTTTGAGCCGTATTTCCCTTGTTGCATATTCTTCACCTCCTCGTTACTTTCCATTAGAAGCTGCTTCTTATTGGGTGAAACATGTGGCGCATGCGTCTTCTCAATTCTGCATCAGTAAATCTGTGATCGATAACGTGGTCTATTTGAGAAAGCCGTGAACGTGCACTTATCCTGGCTATCTACACCTGGCTTGACATAGCTCCACCTGTTCATCCTGGTTATCTCCACCTGGCTGGACATAGCTCCACCTGTTCATCCTGGTTATCTACGTGTAACCGATTAAGCCGCGATGAGCAGATCACACTAAGTCAAGCTGCGCTTTTTCATTTATCCTGGATATCTTTATTCTACTTTCGTGCAACAGGCTCCAGGTATGTGTGAGTGTGTGTGTTTGTGTGTGAGTAAGAGAGAACACAGAGAGCGAGAGAGAAAGAGAGAGGGGGGCCTGTGTTCTACGAATAGGCCGCTGCTGTTTCTCAGATCTGAAATGACTTTAAAGGAAAAAACTGGAACTGTTGGGTCCTTGTGGATTCTGGAGTGTGGTCTAGACCTGCTCTA
>NW_022605592.1:685973-687338 GCF_008692095.1 Etheostoma spectabile | reverse complement strand
TCTTGAGATAACTTTTGTTGTGATTTGATACTATAAATAAATTGAATTGAATTGAAATTGAATTTAATGAAGCCAGTTGACGGTTAAAAAAAAATCTCCGACGGCAAAGACGCAACGCGAGTCGCATTTAAACCAAGCAGCATCAGAAGAATAAACCATAAATACTAGTTTACAAATGCTCGTGTATTGAAGTCCACTTACTTCTTTTTCTAGTTGTTGTCACTTCTGATTGTTCTGTATGACATTAATTTGACTACACTTGTGGATGTAAAACAAGTCCTCGCATTGTAGATAGGGTTTGAAATTAAGCCTATATCCGTATGGTCCTTTCCCGGGAACATTAGTTCCCTCTGCTCACTTTTAAGCCAAAGGCTAATAATAATACATTGTATTTATATAGTGTTCATTTACGTAGTAGGCTAGTCAAAGACACTTTATAGTAAAACAGCAAATTTATCAAATAAAATTAGAAACATGAAACTAGCATATTAAAGCAATTAAACACAGTTGTAGCCTACAATTCTGTAAAAATGTGGCGTGATAGAGGCTGAGTAGAGATATTTTAACATATATAATATATATTAATATATATATATTTTCAGTCGGGGTCCGGCTATGTCGGGCTTTTCTCTCTGTTTGGCCGTATTCCCTTGTTGCACTATTCTTACCTCTCGTATCTTCCATTAGAAGCTGCTTCTTATTGGGTGAAACATGTGGCGCATGCGTCTTCTCAATCTGATCAGTAAATCTGTGATCGATAACGTGGTCTATTTGAGAAAGCCGTGAACGTGCACTTATCCTGGCTATCTCACCTGGCTGACATAGCTCCACCTGTTCATCTGGTTATCTCCACCTGGCTGGAACATAGCTCCCACCTGTCATCCTGGTTATCTACGTGTAAACGATAAGCCGCGATGATCAGATACACACTAAGTCAAGCTGCGCTTTTTCATTTATCCTGGATATCTTTTTCTACTTTCGTGCAACAGGCTCCAGGTATGTGTGATGTGGGTGTTTGTGTGTGAGTAAGAGAGAACACAGAGAGCGAAGGAGGGAAAGAGAGAGGGGGGCCTTGTTCTACAATGGCCGCTCTTTTTCCAGATCTGAAATGACTTTAAGGAAAAACTGGAACTGTTGGGTCCTTGTGGATTCTGGAGTGTGGTCTAGACTGCATCTATCTGTAAGTGTCTTGAGATACTTTGTTGTGATTTGATACTATAATAAATTGAATTGAATTGCAATATGAATTTAATGAAGCCAGTTGACGGTTAAAAAAAATCTCCGACGGCAAAGACGCAACGCGAGTCGAATTTAACCAGCAGCATGTCTGACAACCGACTAAAACCGAAGTTAAAAAAACAACTG
>NW_022605592.1:685390-685948 GCF_008692095.1 Etheostoma spectabile | reverse complement strand
TGAAGCTGAAGAAACCCTAAACGTTAACGGAAAAGACCCGCGGACCTGAGTGACTGAGAGAGAGAGAGAGCGAGAGAGCGCTGTTCTCACTGATCTGAGAGTGAGCAGAGCGTGTGTGTGTGTGTGTGTGTGTCTGTGGGGGGGGGCGTTGTGACTATCACAGAACGCAGACACGGTCAGCTGAGGATTTTTATCCAATCCGAGTACAGATATTGACTCGTATAATTCGTTTAATACCTGTACTTGGCAAAAGTGCTTTATCCATACCGGAGAGTCGTTTCAGCCGAGTATCCGGCTCATCCCTAGAAAAAAACACTCGTTACAACCGAGTTATACAGCAAAGCATTTGTGAAGCCACAACCCGCACAACCTTGAGGCGGATGGGCTACAACAGCAGAAGACCCCCCCGGGTACCACTCATCTCCACTACAAATAGGAAAAAGTGGCTACAATTTGCAAGAGCTCACCAAAATTGGACAGTTGAAGACTGGAAAACTGTTATCTGGTCTGATGAGTCTGGTTTCTGTTGAGACCTTCAGATGGTAGAGTCAGAATTTG
>NW_022605592.1:685224-685380 GCF_008692095.1 Etheostoma spectabile | reverse complement strand
ACAGAATGAGAACATGGATCCATCATGCCTTGTTACCACTGTGCAGGCTGGTGTGGTGGTGTAATGGTGTGGGGGAGGTTTTCTTGGAACACTTTAGGCCCCTTAGTGCCAATTGGGCCTGGTTTAAATGCCCCGGCCTACCTGAGCATTGTTTCT
>NW_022605592.1:685134-685214 GCF_008692095.1 Etheostoma spectabile | reverse complement strand
ATCCCTTTATGGCCACCATGTACCCATCCTCTGATGGCTACTCCCAACAGGATAATGTACCATGTCACAAAGCTTGAATC
>NW_022605592.1:684963-685124 GCF_008692095.1 Etheostoma spectabile | reverse complement strand
GGTTTCTTGAACATGACAATGAGTTAACTGTACTAAAATGGCTCCACAGTCACCAGATCTCAACCCAATAGACCATCTTTGGTATGTGGTGGAACGGGAGCTTCGTGCCCTGGATGTGATCCCACAAATCTCCATCAACTGCAAGATGCTATCCTCTCAAC
>NW_022605592.1:684011-684953 GCF_008692095.1 Etheostoma spectabile | reverse complement strand
ATTTCTAAAGAATGCTTTCAGCACCTTGTTGAATCAATGCCACCTATAATTAAGGCAGTTCTGAAGGCGAATGGGGGTCAAACACAGTATTAGTATGGTCTTCCTAATAATCCTTTAGATGAGTGTATATTCAAATTTAGAAAATTCTTTGAAAGCCCTACTAGATGCATGCTTCTAATCAAGGGAAGAAGTAAAAGTGCTAATACAACATGTACATATACTCTAAAGCTTGCAAAACGCCTGCCAGTTTGATTTACTAATTATATATTTGTCTTTCTTGTCTGATATCACAAGGTTACTGACCCAGAAGAGGAGCAGACAAAGGGCCTCATTGTGGGCTAGGTACTAAAATGGAGGGTGATCAAAGTATAGCTCCTGCAAGAGTTGCAAATTTAGCTGTTGTTCTAGAAGAATACATTGTCTTTCAAGACTTCCTTGACCTGCCCACTGCCTTTGCTTTGTTCTTTGGGCCGATATATGCTTTAAGCAAGGAACTGAGGTACAACTTTGAAACATTTTCTTAATGTTCTTCTTTCTTGGACTCTTGGAGCATGGAAGAAATCTCTCTGCAAGAGTCAGATCCCTCAAGAACAAAGGTGTTAAGTTCTCCTGTGTGACAGCTTCTACTGTTGGGCCAGGTTTTAATTGTTAACGTTCATGATACCCAATTGTGGACTGATATAAATCTCTAATATCTGAGACAAATCCGATCTTTACTGGTTTTATTCTGCCACCCTTTAGTCACTTCTTTGATCACTCCACTGCTCTTTCTTATCCTCCTCCCATGTTTTACCTCTCCATATTTTCTCTCCATTTTCACTCTCTTCTTAGTCCGTGTTTTATGAAAATCTTTATACAGGATCACGGGGTTGTTGGCTGTAAGCAGATTACCACAAACACTGTTTCTGCCAGGATCGACTGTCCCTTTACCTCGCCACAGAA
>NW_022605592.1:683875-684001 GCF_008692095.1 Etheostoma spectabile | reverse complement strand
CTGTGAGCAACAGACTCACACTGTCAAGTACGCTCTACTTTACAGACACTAAATGCAGAGTGAACCCTACTCTGCAAACAAACACACAGAGGCCGTACCTGCTAGAATAAATGTGTCTCTTTATTC
>NW_022605592.1:681961-683865 GCF_008692095.1 Etheostoma spectabile | reverse complement strand
ACAGCAAAGCAAACGGCATGCACATGCCTTCAATACGTGATACAAAGTATGCGCTAATTTCAGACCCTTACCTTGACACAGGACTGGAGAGCCGTTCAGTCCGACAGGGCCCGCATCAATGTTGCTGGACGTCTCGTACGCGACTCACAGGCAGGCTCTGTCGGACCGAGGGATTCTCCTTCTTTTTATTCTCTTAACAAACAAGGGATCGTGTGTGAGCGGGGGGGCCAATCCTCGCTCTCAGCCGATGCCATGGTGAGTCCGGCGCACCTGCCTCGAAACCATGTTTCCAGAACAGGAGCGCCCGCTCTCAAAACTTGAGCCCGATGGAAAGCCGTTCCCAAAACATGACCAAACTTCTCAAAAGGTGAGCTTGATATGTGATCAAAACAGGTTATATAATTGATAAATGAAACACATACCATTGTAAATTAACACAAACAAACTAATATTTATAACAACAGTGAATCAACAGTTTACAATGACCCCACTTAGCTGTTGTCAAGGATCATAATGCAAAATAAACTTTTTCCTCCACAGTCCGTCAGCCGAAATAATCTAAACTTGCTGTCCTTTTTTAGGATTTAAGTAAAAAAAGAAGAATATGTTAACTCACATCCACAACTACAAATGTCTAGGCAACACTGTTTATTTAAAGGAATAGTTTAGAATTTTTGAAAATTAGGTTCTATGAGATACCTATGCATAGTCGTTTCCCTTATTGAAATGGCAATGCAGGGAGATGAGGACAATGTCGCTGTTGCAGAAGTCAGCCTTGTACTTTGCTCTAATTTGCCACCAGACGTGTTTATTTTCGCCCTGTTTTTAAAGTGTAATTTGGGCCATGTGTTTCTACATCAACTCCTCAGCTTTGATTTGGAGCGTTGAGTGAGCCGCTGCACTGTACCAGCACAAGTTGGTGTAGTTATCCATGGCCAATCTACCCTTGAAAAAAATGCTAAAAAAGAACCTGCCCTCTGCAACTGTACGAGGATAACTTCTGCTACAGGGACGTCTCCCGCAAATTGCTTATAGTGACTGCACCATAAGGCCATCTCCATAAAGGAAAAGACTAACTATGCAAAGGTAGCTTATACAACCACACAAATATACTGGGCTATCCTTTTAACTTTTTCTCTGCTAGTAACAAACCTTGCTCTATCTGGACACTTCTTAACTTTTTTGTCTCATTTTCTACCCATTCCCTACAGTCAGTTCTTTTGGGTTACATTGAAATTACCCTAAACTGGGTTACAAAGAACAATCATGAGTTTCTGCAACTTGGAATATTGTGTGGAGATAACATGGGTTTTTAAAGTCACAATGTATTGTTATCAGTTACTGCAACTTTGAGTTACGTTAAGATAAGTAACATTTTAAAGTAATCTTAATTTATTGTTGTGAGTTACTGCAAATTTAAAATGTATTGTTGGACCAACTCAAAAGCAAAACTTAAAAAGTTAAGTTTAAAACTTAAAAAAAGTTTGTTGCCTTAAAATTGTAAGTTGTGCCAACTTTTTATTTTTACGATGTAGAATCCTTGTTTTGTATTGACCATATGATATGAAAGGTGGAGATGTGACAATTATACCACAATTTAACCAAATTGATCTTTCTATTTCCATTATTGGACTTCCAAATTGTCACTCTGTGACAATCAATTGGCCTAACCTCAGATGTCCACCAAATCCCGTTGTATGGACTTCTAGTTGCGTCAATTTTTTGCTACATCTTCACAACTGTACACCTGGAACCTACTGGAAGCATTTCAAAGAAGCATCTTCAAGAACTGTCTTCAGATAATATAAATTTAAAAATTTCCAATAGCGTTCCTTCTCCTGTTACACAATTTTTATAGTAGAAGTGACATATATTCTATGAAGCACGTAAAACATTGGTTCAAA
>NW_022605592.1:676512-681951 GCF_008692095.1 Etheostoma spectabile | reverse complement strand
TAACAGAGAATATGAATGATGATGAGTATGAGGATGGAGAAACTGCTGCAATGAAGACTGGACTATGAACTGATTATGAGAGTTGTGTCATATAACTCGCGTGGGTTATGCCTTGGACAGGGGGTCGGGGATAAAGCGCAACGTTTTGTTATTGACAGCTCTTAGAGAGCTCGACATTTTATGTGTACAAGAGACTTTGACTACCCCGCAATGTTACATAAACTTAATTCAGTGCCGTTAATTTCTAGGGCGCAGGTGAGTCGACAACAGATTAAGTATGGGAATGGTGCGTGGCAGAATACTGCTGGGGGTGGCCATTTATGGCAGAGGGAACTCGACCCATTGATCGAGGTGATGCGTTTAGGGGGACTGGGCCATAGCAATTAAAGTTGTACATGACAAAAATGTTTTTATTATCTTAAATGTCTACATGCATATGAATGCTATAAAATGAAATATGAATATATTAATAGGCTAGCCTTTATCAACACACTAATTTAAAGAGAGTGAATAGTACTTGCATATTTGTGGTTGGTGATATGAATGCTGATATGTCCGATGATAACTCTATATTTGCCAAACATCTTAACAATCGTCTTGACAGTAAGGTGTTTCTTCAAGTAAAATTCTGTTACCAGTGAGAGCTATACATATATCAGTGAAGCATGGCATACAACAACTTGGCTTGACACACTGTATATGTACAGCTGATGCAAGATTGCTTGGAAGTTGAGATTCTGTATGGTTTTGCCACAGCTGATCACATACCTGTTCTCTATGGTAATACATCTTGACAGTCTTCCTGAGTGACTGCTATAATAAATAAATTACCAATGAGCAACACCAGAGAGTGGATGGGCAAAACTCACCGAACATGAACTATGGAAGTATAATGCACTGAGTTGATAGTCTCAGTAGTGTTGATATACTCTTGAAGCTATTCTGTGTGGCAACTTAAATTGTGAGTCAAAAAACATCACAGTGTATGGGTATGTTGTATGACAAAATTGTGAACCAGTTTAATTAATGCTAACATTTTAATCCATGATGAAAGAAAGTATAACATTAGACCAGGATCATTTGAACGATATTGTGTCTGAACTCATGTGGAGGCTAAGGAGCTTTTTTAACTGGGTTCATCTGGTAAGCTAGGTATGGACCAGAATTTGAGCATAAGAAAAAGGCACAATACGAGTTTAAATATGCTGTACGTTTTATCAAAAGTAATGAGCAGATGGTGAGGCACATTCATGCCAGAATGTTGCAACAGAAGATTTTGTGAGTTCTGGAAGGAGGTGAAGTAATGAAACAGAAGATGCCCTTGCCATCCAGCATTGATGGATCCAGGGGAGGAAAATATTCTGAGCTGTGGGGGAAACATTTAGAAAGATTTTTAACTGTGTTAGAGTGTCATTATCATGTTGGTGAGATATCATTACTGATGAGGTTGTGGTTATTGACCTATTGAAGTGACCAATGCCATTGGGGGTTTGGCTGTGGGGGAAAAGCGTGTGGTCTAGACCTAGTAGCGGCTGAACACTCAAGTATGCAAGCCATAGAGTCTCAGTGTACTTGCGATGTGCTTTTTTGGATTATAGCACATGGTATATTGCCTGACTCTATGTTATCTGTACTTTTGGTCCCAGTTGTTAAGGACCAAAACCTGTAGGTATCTAGCATAGAAAATCCGGCAATCGCTCTAGGGAATATACTTTCAACAGTGTTAGAACAAATCCTCTTTGATAGGTTACAAGATTATATAAACCACTGATAATCAATTGGTTTTAAGAAGAAAAAATGGCACGGATATGCGTATATATGCATTGAAAGAACTTGTTACCCAAGTATAAAAGACATGTTCATCAATTTATTATTTTTCCTTGATTGCCTCCCAAGCGTTGTGACCGTGTTAATCATGGTAATATTTAGAAAATTACAAGAGAGGGGGGTCCCCCTATACCTGATAAGTATCTTGCATTATTGGCATTCCCACCAAACTGTGCAAGCTAGATGGGGGAGGACAACGTGTGGCTTCTTTCCCCGTGACCAATGGGGTAGACAAGGGGAATATTGTCACCTGTTTTTTAATTTATCTATGGATGATCTCTCTAGTGACATTGGAAGTGTGTAAAACGGATGTATGGTGGGGGATGCTGTATTAATCATCTGAGTATGCAGATGATCTAATTGTTATGTCTCCAATATTGCTGCCTACAGCAAGGTTAGGAGTCTGCTCAGAATATGGCTACGCATGACATCAAATTCAATGCAAAAAAGAGTGTGTAATGATTGAGAAACTAGGAGGACAGGAAGTATGTTTCCCCTTTTTACTTGTCAGGGCAAGACTTAATGTGGTTACTAAAGTGAAATACTTGGGCCACATTATCAGGGACGCATCTTGTGAGATGAGGTTTACAGCGGTAGTGCGTAAATATATGGACAGCAAATATTTCGGCATGCAAATTTCATATGTGTTCTGAAGAAGTCAAAATCTCTTTTCAGAGCATACTGTACTCCACTGTATAAAGCTACTCTATGGGTAGCTACCGTAAAAGCAAGATGAACAAGTTAAAGGTGGCATACAATGATGCATTTAGAATTTGATGGAAGCGTCCAAGATGGCCAGTGCTAGCCATCTGTGTGTGACCTAAAGGTCCACTTCCCATGCTGTGCTGAGGAAGTTTATGTACAGATTATATGCGATTAACGAGTCAAAATAATCGATTTTAAAAGCTATAATTAATCCTGCACTTAGTGATACCAGATATATGTCAAAACTATTGAATCACTGGAACATGCCACCTGTACTTGTTGTAATATATGAGCATGCAATTGGTAAATATTGAGCATTGAATTGGTAAATTTGTGTATGTGTGTTTCTTTTGTAATGTGTTTGGGGTCAGTTTGTCTATAGTATTTAGTCTGTGTGCTGGTCTGAACCCTTTTGTGTTTTTTTTTAAATCATTTGGACCTGGTCTGTAAATAACGAAATAAATATACAGTACATATTAGAAACTAGTTTTGCAGGTAACATAAAAATAGAGCCAGTAACAACTGGTAGTATACTTAAATGTTAATTTGTAAACTTGTGTCAATAATGCTCAGCCTGCCCCACAACACAGTATCTCTCTTCACCCCAAATTTTAAAACAAATAGGCAATTTTATTTTGTCCTCCCAGTTCAACCCATCATAAAATACCCCATGGAAATTATGGGTTTTACTCTTATTTAAAACATGAGAAACACCGAGAGAGCGGCGGACAATTTTGTGATCTGTTTTCCCTAAAACGGATCTTGGCCAGACTGCACTCACATGAAACCGAGCAGGTTCAGTGGGAGATCAGAGTACTCCATCTAAAAAGCTGAGATCATGTTTCTTTCCCTTGTCACAAATTTGGTTCATTCTACTGACAGAAATAGTGTTTACCAGGCAATGATTTATTTTCGCAAAACTGCATTGGGAAAGAAAGACTTAAGAGCAACTATGATAGCTAGTAGTATGAAACTTACATAAGGAGGTTGGTCGGGGGGGTGGATGGGTAAAAACACAGGACTTTCCCAGGAGACTGGGATGTGTCCAGTGTGTAATGTTTCCTAAAATCCTTTCCTCTTTTCCTAACCCAATAATGTTTTCCCGCGTGTCACGGAACATTAAGATCCACAAAGACCTTTCCCAAACTTAAAGGGCCGTGTTTATTTCACGAATCTTCATGGAAACATCAAAGAATCTTGTGCGATTCCGTAAAACTGCCCACTGTTTGAGTTGAGGGGACGTGTTCATTTCACAGATTCTGTGAGACAGGTTGGCGGTTGTCAGGGCAGACATTCCAGCCTCCACTGAGCCCTGACTGCAAGTTGAAAGTGGCAGCGAAGAGATCTAGGTCTGTCCTCTGTGGGCTGCAGTGCTGTCTGATTTGTGGCATCAGTAAATCGAATTTTATAAACCGGTTAAAAATGTCTCGTAGTTGCAGTAAAATGTACACTGTAAAAAGTCTTTACCGGACTGCCATACGACTTTATTTTAAAATGTATATTTCTTTCAACAAATTCATATCATTTTGTTGTTTTGCTTTCAGATTAAGTTACAGAAAAATGAAAGTGTGAATGTTGGGGAACGTGCACATTTCTACCATAAAATGTTTTGTTGAATGTTACAATATGGCCTTCCCAAAACTCAGTTTTAGTTAGGAATATGTCAATGCATTGTCAGGACACGCCACAGTAAGGATGAACGTGTCTGGGCAAGTCTCAGCGCCGGCTGGAAGTGACTGATCTGCTGTGGCCATGTGGTTATTTTTCCATGCTTTTGGAGGCATTTCTTCTCAAAACATACGTAAGTACCACCTTTTTATCGGTGAAAGTAGTTAAATTGTGTTCAAAATTGAACGTCTTTTTTCTCTATCTCTTTGTCTAACGTTAAACGACAGTTGTGAGGATGCCACCAGGCGTTTTCAAATGTGCCAAACATTAAGCTCAATGTTAGCTAACATTAAACGGTCTATTTTGAGTCAAATGCGGTTTCTACATCAATGTACACCATGTTTAGTAGATTTCAATAATCAAATCCATAATTACAGCTTTGACTAAACTGTTGCAATTCATGTGCAGGATTGCTGCTTGTGCCTCTCCACTAGTTAGATTAGCATTATTACTGCATGGTAACGTTAATGTCCATTTACAGAAGAAACGAAGGCAATGCAAGTTCTGTTTGTTAAATATTGTTTTTTCGGCTTCGCATCAGCAAACGATTGTTGTGTCGTGCAAATTTGACGGAGCATTTATGAATTCATATAAGCGTCTAAAGTAGGCTAACATTACAAGAACTGGAAACATTTTCTTTTAGTCAAACGGCTTGGTAAATAAACAAATTGAATGGAGTAGATACTCAATCTGGGTTTCCCTTTCAAAACACAAGGTTACATTTTTTTGGTAAAGGTTTTCCTATGGTATATTAACATTGATTTGTTTCTCAAGGAGACCATACACTACTCCAGGGGAGCTTTCTACTCCCCCCAACAAAGCTTCTGTCTCATTCAGATACATATTATGTAAGCACAAGGTTTTTTTCAATACATGTTTTGTGTCAAAATGTATCATGGAAATTATGTAATCCACAACAGTTTAATGGTGTGTGTGGGGGGGAGTCTGTGCCAGATAGTGGGGAGTTTGGGGTGCAGTTCTACTGAATCAACGTGTATGTCTCAGCTGGACGAGGACATCCAAAGCTCCAGAGCTGTTCCCTTGCAGAGGAGAGGGTTGGTCAGTGCATCAACAAATGGAGCTGATACAGGTGAGGCGAAAAGTGTTAATAAGTTTTAGGGACACACGCAATAAACAAGTTTAACGTTGGTTTTAACCATAATAAGTTACAACTGGTTTTTCCGCTTATAACTATTTTTAGATATGGCTGAGGTTCAAAAACACACAAGCTCCCAGTTC
>NW_022605592.1:666959-676487 GCF_008692095.1 Etheostoma spectabile | reverse complement strand
ATCTAAGTATGGGAATGGTGCGTGGCAGAATACCTGGTGGGGTGGCCATTCTATGGCAGAGGAAACTCGACCCATTGATCGAGGTGATGCGTTTAGAGGTGGACTGGGCCATAGCAATTAAAGTTGTACATGACAAAAATGTTTTTATTATCTTAAATGTCTACATGCATATGAATGCTATAAAAATGAAAATGAATATATTAATAGGCTAGCCTTTATCAACACACTAATTAAAGAGAGTGAAAGTACTTGCATATTTGTGGTTGGTGATATGAATGCTGATATGTCCGATGATAACTCTATATTTGCCAAACATCTTAAACAATACTGTCTTGACAGTAAGTTGGTTCTTTCAAGTAAAATTCTGTTACCAGTGGAGAGCTATACATATATCAGTGAAGCATGGCATACAACATCTTGGCTTGACCACTGTATATGTACAGCTGATGCACATGATTGCTTGGAAGTTGAGATTCTGTATGGTTTAGCCACAGCTGATCACATACCTGTCTCTATGGTAATACATCTTGACAGTCTTCCTGAGCTGACTAGCTATAATAATGATAATACCAATGAGCAACACAGAAGAGTGGACTGGGCAAAACTCCCAGAACATGAACTATGGAAGTATATGCACTGAGTTTATAGTCTCAGTAGTGTTGATATAACTCTTGAAGCTATTCTGTGTGGCAACTTAAATTGTAGTATCAAAAACATCACAGTGATCATGGGTATTATTATGACAAAATTGTGAACAGTTTAATTAATGCTAGGACATTTTAATCCATGATGAAAGAAAGTATAACTTAGACCAGGATGGAACGAATATGTGTCTGAACTCATGTGGAGGCTAAGGAAGCTTTTTTAACTGGTATCTCTGGTAAAGCTAGGTATGGACCAGAATTTGAGCATAAGAAAAAGGCAACTAGCGAGTTTAAATATGCTGTACGTTTTATCAAAAAGTAATGAGCAGATGGTGAGGACAAATCATAGCCAGAATGTTGCAACAGAATGATTTGTGTGAGTTCTGGAAGGAAGTGAAGGTTATGAATAACAGAAGATGCCCTTGCCATCCAGCATGATGGAATCACAGGGGAGGAAAATATTGCTGAGCTGTGGGGGAAACATTTTAGAAAGATTTTTAACTGTGTTGAGAGTGCTCATTATCATGTTGGTGATATCATTACTGATGAGGGTGTGGTTATTAGACCTATTGAAGTGACCAATGCCATTGGGGGTTTGGCTGTGGGAAAAGCGTGTGGTCTAGACCTAGTAGCGGCTGAACACCTCAAGTATGCAAGCCATAGAGTCTCAGTGTTACTTGCGATGTGCTTTTCTGGATTAATAGCACATGGTATATTGCCTGACTCTATGTTATCTGTACTTTTGGTCCCAGTTGTTAAGGACAAAACCTGTAAGGTATCTAGCATAGAAAACTACAGGCCAATCGCTCTAGGGAATATACTTTCTAAAGTGTTAGAAAAAATCCTCTTTGATAGGTTACAAGAATATATAATAACCACTGATAATCAATTTGGTTTTAAGAAGAAACATGGCACGGATATGCGTATATATGCATTGAAAGAACTTGTTACCAAGTATAAAAGACATGGTTCATCAATCTTATTATGTTTCCTTGATGCCTCCAACGCGTTTGACCGTGTTAATCATGGTAAATAATTTAGAAAATTACAAGAGAGGGGGGTCCCCCTATACCTGATACGTATCTTGTCATTATTGGTATTCCCACCAAACTGTGCAAGCTAGATGGGGGAGGACAACTGTGGGCTTCTTTCCCGGTGACCAATGGGGTAGACAAGGGGAATATTGTCACCTGTTCTTTTAATTTATCTATGATGATCTCTCTAGACATTGGAATGTGTAAAACTATGTATGGTGGGGGATTGCTGTATAATCATCTGAGTATCAGATGATCTAATTGTTATGTCTCCAATATATGCGCCTACAGCAACTGCTAGAGTCTGCTCAGAATATGGCTACGCATGACATCAAATTCAATGCAAAAAAGAGTGTGTAATGATTGTCAGAACTATGGAGGACAGGAAGCTATGTTTTCCTCCTTTTTACTTGTCAGGGCAAGACTTATGTGGTTACTAAAGTGAAATACTTGGGCCACATTATCAGGGACGATCTTGTGAGATGAGGTATACAGCGGCAGTGCGTAAATATATGGACATGCAATATTTCGGCATGCAAATTTCATATGTGTTCTGAAGAAGTCAAATACTCTTTTCAGAGCATACTGTACTCCACTGTATAAGCTCATCTATGGTTAGCTACCGTAACGCAAGATGAACAAGTTAAGGTGGCATACAATATGCATTTAGAATTTTGGATGAGCGTCCAAGATGGACCAGTGCTAGCCATCTGTGTGTGACCTGTAAGTCCCCCCATCGCTGTGCTGAGGAAGTTTATGTACAGATTATATGCGATTAACGAGTCAAATAATACGATTTTAAATGCTATAATTAATCCTGCCTTAGTGATACCAGATATATGTCAAACTATGAAGTCACTGGAACATGCCACCTGTACTTGTTGTAATTGAGCATGCAATTGGTAAATATTGAGCATTGCAATTGGTAAATTTTGTATGTATGTTGTTTCTTTGTAATGTTTTGGGGTCAGTTTGTCTATATTATTTAGTCTGTGTCTGGTCTGAACCCCTTTTTGTTTTTTTTTTAAATCATTTGGACCTGCGTCTGTAAAAAGAAATAAATTACAGTACATATTAGGAACTAGTTTTGCAGTATTAACATAAAAATAGGCCAGTAACAACTGGTAGTATACTTAAATGTTAATTTGTAACTATGTGTCAATAATGCTCAGCCTGCCCCACAACACCAGTATCTCTCTTCACCCCAAATTTTAAAACAAATAGGCAATTTTATTTTGTCCTCCCAGTTCAACCAATCATAAAATACCCCATGGAAATTATGTGTTTTACTCTTATTTAAAACATGGAGAAACACCGAGAGCGCGCGACACTTTTGTGATTGTTTTCCCTAAAACGGATCTTGGCCAGACTGCACTCACATGAACCCGAGCAGGTTCAGTGGGAGATCAGAGTACTCCATCTAAAAAGCTAGATTCATGTTTCTTTCCCTTGTCACAAATTTGGTTCATCTACTGACGAAATAGTGTTTACCAGGCAATGATTTATTATTCGCAAAACTGCATTGGGAAAGAAAAGCTTAAGAGCAACTATGATAGCTAGTATATGAAATCTACATAGGAGGTTGGTCGGGGGGTGGGATGGGTAAAAACACAGGACTTTCCCAGGAGACTGGGGATGGTGTCCAGTGTTAATGTTTCCTAAAATCCTTTCCTCTTTTCCTAACCACATAATGTTCTTCCCGCGTGTCACGGAACATTAAGATCCACAAAGACCTTTCCCAAACTTAAAGGGCCATTTTATTTCCGAATTCTTTCATGGAACCATCAAAGAATCTGTGCGATTCCGTAAAACTGCCACTGTTTTGAGTTGAGGGGACGTGTTCATTTCACAGAATTCTGTGAGATCAGGTTGGCGGTTGTCAGGGCAGACATTCCAGCCTCCCACTGAGCCCTGACTGCAAGTTGAAAGTGGCAGCGAAGCAGATCTAGGTCTGTCCTCTGTGGGCTGCAGTGCTGTCTGATATTGTGGCATCAGTAAATCGAATTTTATAAGACCGGTTAAAAATGTCTCGTAGTTGCAGTAAATATTACACTGTAAAAAGTCTTTCAACGGCACTGCCATACGACTTTATTTTAAAATGTATATTTCTTTCAACAAATTAATCATTTTGTTTTTTGCTTTCAGATTAAGTTACAGAAAAAATGAAAAGTGTGAATGTTGTGGGAACGTGCACATTTCTACAATAAAATGTGGTTTGTTGAATGTTACAACTATTGGCCTTCCCAAAACTCAGTTTTAGGAATTATGTCCAAATGAATTGCTCAGGACACGCCCACAGTAAGGATGAACTGTCTGGGCAAGTCTCAGCGCCGGCTGGACGTGACTGATCTGCTGGCCATGTGTTATTTTTCCATTTTTGGAGGCATTTCTTCTCAAAACATACGTAAGTAACCATTTTTATCGGTGAAAGTTAATTGTGTTCAAAATTGAACGTCTTTTTTCTCTACTCTTTGTCTAACGTTAACTGACAATTTGAGGATGCCACCAGGCGTTTTCAAATGTGCCAAACATTAAGCTCAATGATGCTAACATTAAACGGTCTACTTTTGAGTCAAATGCGGTTTCTACATCAATGTACACCATGTTTAGTAGATTTCAATAATCAAATCCATAATTACTAGCTTTGACTAAACTGTTGCAAGTCATGTGCAGGATTGCTGCTTGTGCCTCTTCACTAGTTAGATTAGCATTATTACTGCATGGTAACTTAATGTCCATTTACAGAAGAAACGAAGGCAATGCAAGTTTTTCTGTTTAAATATTGTTTTTTCGGCTTCGCATCAGCAAACGATTGTCTGTGTCGTGCAATTTGACGGACATTTATGAATTCATATAAGCGTCTAAAGTAGGCTAACATTACAAGAACTGGAACATTTTCTTTTAGTCATAACATTTGTAAATAAACAAATTGAACGGAGTAGATACTCAATCTGGTTTTCCTGTTCAAAACACAAGTGTACTTTTTTGGTAAAATGTTTTCCTATGGTATATTAACCATTGATTTGTTTCTCAAGGAGACCATACATACTCCAGGGAGTCATTCCTACTCCCCCCACAAAGCTCTGTCTCATTCAGATACATATTATGTAAGCACGCAAGGTTTTTTTCAATACATGTTTTGTGTCAAACTGTTTCTGAGAAATTAGTAATCCAAACAGTTTAATTGTGTGTGTGTGGGGGATCTTGCAGATAGTGAGGAGTTTGGAAGGTGCAGTTCTACTGACTCAACGTGTATGTCTCAGCTGGACGAGGACACTCCAAAGCTCCAGAGCTGTTCCCTTGAACAGAGGAGAGGGTTGGTCAGTGCATCAACAAATGGAGCTGATACAGGTGAGGCGAAAAGTGTTAAAATAAGTTTTAGGAACACACGAATAAACAAGTTTAACGTTGTTTTAACAAAAAGTACAACTGGTTTTCCAGCTTAAACATATTTGAGGTTAAAAAAAGCTCCCAGTTCATTCCCAAATAATTGACAGTCCCTAATACTACACTGTCTAATACAGACAGTTTTGGAAGTAAGTTTGCTCAACTTTTAAGCTTCTTTCACTTATTACACTTAGATCCAATATCCGCATCATTGGTGGGGTCTAGAGACTGAGAAAGGTTCAAAAAGCCACAATCTAATGTAACCTCACCACTGTGTCTGGGATACTTGACCACATTTCCACTCTGTAAACCAAGCACAATAAAAGTTCAGGAAAACTGCTTAAGGTCAAAATATGACCATAACGTTTTTTATATTGATTTTACTGACAATAATAAGAGTTTTATTAATTTCGTTTGTGTGTCATACAGGAAACTGCAGATAGCAGTGTGAGGATGACCTGATGCTCTTGCTTGCCATAACCAGAAGCCTGGGTGGAGAAGAAGAGAGACCCGGTGCGCTTACACGCCTCTGCAGTCTGCCAGAGCAGCTGCTTGTAGTCAGGGTGACACACGTCTGAATCCTCCGGATCCCTGCCATTTGCGACTTAATGAGGTAATTTTTGTGGGAACTTGATTCCTGCGCCCAAAAAACCACCTACAAGTTCACAATCCCTCAAAAACCTGCTGCTTAAGTGAAACGGTGATCGTTGGCCTTGCACTGAAGACTGTTTCATTTTTTCTTGTCAAGGATTTTAACATTTTTCTGGGCCAATGGCTATTCTGTAATTGTACCTGAAGGCCTTCAAGCACTTTTTGGGTCCAAAACTTACTCTGTGATCATTTCTGGTCAGGAACATTATTTTTTATCTGTGATTTTTATTTATTATGATTTGTTATTTTTATCTGGGATTTGTTATTATTATGATTTAACTGCTGTACTCGCTGAAATACAAGCTATTGTTTCAAGCTGCAGTCAGTAAGCTGAATCCCATTTTTAGGAATGTAAACTAGTATATTTAAAAGGAAAATCTGCTAATTTAACACTGATGTCCAAATTATTCTTGAACTGTTAAGCCGTGTTTTCAAATGGTCAAATGTGTCCAAGATTATAATATTGCTAATATCTGTTTAATAAATGCCGGACTCAAATACTTCCTCGTTTCTTTGTGTAAATACTATAAAGCACAAAAAATGCTAACTATTATTTGAAGTCTAAATTGGCACCTTATAACAGAAATTACGAATTGGTCACATTAAAAAAAAATAATGCAGGATTTATTTAAATACAAAATTTTTATTTAAATGTAACCTAAATTAAATTATGTGTTTATGGTTAAATGTTCTTTATTTTGACAATGGTTAAACTTATATTTTTGTTTTTGTTGTAAGACTGTTACAATAATAATTTAGCATCTACAAAAATGTTTATTACTGAGTTGTACCTACTTAAAAAAACCATGATTTCACTAAACTAACAAAAAGTGGTTGAAAATGTTGTCTTAATTTTATTAAGTTATAGCTATGTCACCGTTGTTACAGTGTAGGGTGTCCGAGTATCCGGCTGAACGAGTATCCGGTAGCGGATAATCACTTTGCCAAAATACAGTTCATACTAGTAATATGAAGTCTATATCCGTGCGTGGATTGAATCAAACTCCGTCAACTTGCCGCGCATCGTTTGTGATAATCAACAGCACCCCCCCCCCCCCCCCCCGCCTACAACCGCCTCGGATCAATCACACACACAGAACATGGTAGAAATGGCTCCTCTCTCTCTCATTCTGCCGGATCTGTTCCTTTAACGTTTATGTTTTCTTCAGATTTGCTTTAAGTTCGGTGTGGTAGTCCTTACATAGTAACCGTAGATTTCTTGTGAACGTGGGTTTGTAGTCCCTTACATAGTAACCGTAGATTTCTGGTGAACGTGGGGTTGTATCTTACATAGTAACCATAGATTTCTGGTGAACGGGGTTTGTATCCTTTACATATTAACCAGTAGATTTCTGTGAACGTGGGTTTTGTAGCCGTACATAGGAACTAGATTTCTGGTGAACGGGTGTTTTGTAGTCCTACAGAGTAAACCAGAGATCTGGTGACCTGGGGTTTGTATTCCTTACAATAGTTACCAGTAATTTCTGTGACGTGGGGTTTGCTATTCCCTTACATAGCAAACTCAGTGATTTCTGGTGAACGTGGGTTTTTGTAGTCCTACATAAACATAGATTTCCCTGGTGAACGTGGGTTGGTAAGTCCGTACATAGTAACCATAGATTTCTGGTGACGTGGGGTTTGTAGTCCTTTACATAGTAACTCAGTATGTTTCTGGTGCACAGTGGGTTTCAGACATGCTTGCGTGGTTTAATGCAACTCCGCTTGCTTCTCTGCCATCGGAGATTTTTTTTTGTGGTCAGCTGCCCCCCGCCCCCTCTCTCTCTGTGGTCTCTCTCGTACTCACACACACATCACACACACAGAACCTTGTGTTGCAATAAAAGAAATAAAAGAAATTAAAAAAAGAACCAAAACAAAATAATCACACTGATTCTAAAAAAATAACAAGTTAAAAAAAAGAAAGTTATATTTAGTAGAAATTTTGTTTCATTACATGTTACGTCATAATTGCAACCGCAGTTTGTATTTCATTGTTGCAAAACGTTTCTGTATCTATTTAGTTTTTTACCATTACAACCCCCATTGATCTGAACTCTATGCTGTCATGTCATAGTTTTTCTAATCAGCAATAAATTTAACAATTTTGATCAACTGCATGCTCAAATAACATACCGAGTTAAAGCCCCACCCATTTTCAAGAGCACCCGCCCCTTCCCGTGTTAATCTGACCACTTCCGGTTCCATGCATAAATGTATCAGACTGCAGAAATACCCATTGCCACATGCTTGGGTACAAAGCTAATTAGCTCCACAAACTTTCTCGGTATTTGTCACACGCTAGTTCCAAGATTGGCTTCCATTTTTTTTTTTGTTTGACTTTCCACGCAGAAACTTGAGTAAAGATCTACCTCTTTCTGAACTTTGTTTTTTTTCTTTTTTTAAAGATTTTTTTTGGGGGCTTTTCCCCCATTATCGTGGATAACATGACAAGGTGAAGAGATGGGTGGTTGAAATGCAGCAAAGGGCCGCAGTTTGGAGTCAACCCCTGGCGCTGCAGGACTCAGCCTGCATGGGGCAATGCTCTCACTGGGGGTCTATAGGGAGAAAGAAGAGGGGAGAGAAGGGCCGCCCCCATCATTGTTGTTTTAAAAAAAATTCCTCTCACGTCCAAACCCGTCGTGTTGGTTTGGGCATTACTCCAAGAGGAAAATTCCCTTCCTTGGTTTCCTGTCCTGTTTCCATGGCTGGGCCATCAAAACCCTAAAAAAACCGGGCTCACGCAAAACCAGACCCCCTCCTGCCCCTCCATCCAAACCTAAACCTACAACGGTCGTGCTCCAACAACATGCCCGGGAAAAAATCCCCCATATCCTCCTCCCTCTCCTCCTCCCCTTTGCCCCCTATCCCGTTTTCCCTCACCATTATCCTCCCCCCCACCCTCCGGTTCCCCGCACAGTCGGAAGCACGACTCTCCTTCCTCCACCTCCGCCTCCTCAACCACAGAAGAACCAAACCTCCATCCCCCTCCTTCCTCCACCGTCCTCCTGTCAAATTCCCCTCCCTCACACCTCCCTGCCCCCCTCCCCGTTCCTCCTTTCCTCTTTTCCCTCACTCCTACTCACCGAAAGCCCCCCCCCCCCCTCCTCATAACGGGGTCCCCCCCTAGCCCACATCCTACCGAAAGCACCCGAAGCCCAAAAAAAACAAACCCAACCCTCGTCTTCCTTCACCACACGTTTCCCTGACCACACAAATGATCTCCTCCCTTGCCACTCCTCCTCCTTCGTCCCTTCATTTTTCTCCTGGTTAAATACCCTCCTCCTCCCCTACTCCTCCGCCTCCCCGACCTCTCCACCCGCCGGAGCACCTCCAGCCATGCCACTCCCCTACCTAAACTTCCCCCCTATCTCCATCAGTCCACATTCCAGATCCTCCATCCTAATCACCAGGACCCCTTTCCCTCCCCTCCCCTGTGCCTCCCACTCCATCCCCTCCGAGCCACAACCCCCAAACCCATTTAAAATAAACCTTCCCGTCCTCCTATCCACTCCCAAAAAACCCATTCTTCCTCCTCTCCTCGCAAAATACCATACCGGTGGCTGCCCACCCCGCGGCCAAGAACATCAAAAAAACGCACTGACCCAAACCGACCACGTGCTCGGGGCTAGCAGTGGCCTGGTCAGCCATTTATTCAAAAAAAACAAAAAAAAAAAACAACCAAACAACAACGCACCCACCAAAAAAAAAAAAAATCCAATAGTCTGTCCACAAACTAGTCAGTCCAAGGTCCATATGCCAATTTGTATCGAATACCCTGCCGGTCAATCTTCCTGAATATTATTATTATTATT
>NW_022605592.1:666816-666934 GCF_008692095.1 Etheostoma spectabile | reverse complement strand
CTTAAACAATACTGTCTTGACAGTAAGTTGGTTCTTTCAAGTAAAATTCTGTTACCAGTGGAGAGCTATACATATATCAGTGAAGCATGGCATACAACATCTTGGCTTGACCACTGTA
>NW_022605592.1:666367-666500 GCF_008692095.1 Etheostoma spectabile | reverse complement strand
CACAGTGATATGGGTATTATGTATGACAAAATTGTGAACAGTTTAATTAATGCTAGTACATTTTTAATCCATGATGAAAGAAAGTATAACATTAGACCAGGATGGAACGAATATGTGTCTGAACTCCATGTGG
>NW_022605592.1:666074-666340 GCF_008692095.1 Etheostoma spectabile | reverse complement strand
TATCATCTGGTAAAGCTAGGTATGGACCAGAATTTGAGCATAAGAAAAAGGCAAATGCGAGGTTTAAATATGCTGTACGTTTTATCAAAAGTAATGAGCAGATGGTGAGGACAAATTCTATAGCCAGAATGTTGCAACAGAATGATTTGTGTGAGTTCTGGAAGGAAGTGAAGGTTATGAATAACAGGAAGATGCCCTTGCCATCCAGCATTGATGGAATCACAGGGGAGGAAAATATTGCTGAGCTGTGGGGGAAACATTTTAGA
>NW_022605592.1:665697-665822 GCF_008692095.1 Etheostoma spectabile | reverse complement strand
GTTAAGGACAAAACCTGTAAGGTATCTAGCATAGAAAACTACAGGCCAATCGCTCTAGGGAATATACTTTCTAAAGTGTTAGAAAAAATCCTCTTTGATAGGTTACAAGAATATATAATAACCAC
>NW_022605592.1:665577-665687 GCF_008692095.1 Etheostoma spectabile | reverse complement strand
TTTGGTTTTAAGAAGAAACATGGCACGGATATGCGTATATATGCATTGAAAGAACTTGTTACCAAGTATAAAAGACATGGTTCATCAATCTTATTATGTTTCCTTGATGC
>NW_022605592.1:665365-665567 GCF_008692095.1 Etheostoma spectabile | reverse complement strand
TTTGACCGTGTTAATCATGGTAAATAATTTAGAAAATTACAAGAGAGGGGGGTCCCCCTATACCTGATACGTATCTTGCATTATTGGTATTCCCACCAAACTGTGCAAGCTAGATGGGGGAGGACAACGTTGGCTTCTTTCCCGGTGACCAATGGGGTTAGACAAGGGGGAATATTGTCACCTGTTCTTTTTAATTTATATA
>NW_022605592.1:664928-665095 GCF_008692095.1 Etheostoma spectabile | reverse complement strand
GTTACTAAAGTGAAATACTTGGGCCACATTATCAGGGACGATCTTTGTGATGATGATGGTATACAGCGGCAGTGCCGTAAACTATATGGACAAGCAAATATTCTGGCATGCAAATTTCATATGTGTTCTGAAGAAGTCAAAATATCTCTTTTCAGAGCATACTGTAC
>NW_022605592.1:663334-664489 GCF_008692095.1 Etheostoma spectabile | reverse complement strand
TTGGGGATCAGTTTGTCTATATGTATTTATGTCTGTGTCTGGTCTGAACCCCTTTTGTGTTTTTTTTTAAATCATTTGGACCTTGAGTCTGTAAATAAAGAAATAAATATACAGTACATATTAGGAAACCTAGTTTTGCAGTATTAACATAAAAATAGAGCCAGTAACAACTGGTAGTATACTTAAATGTTAATTTGTAACTATGTGTCAATAATGCTCAGCCTGCCCCACAACACCAGTATCCTCTCTTCACCCCAAATTTTAAAAACAAATAGGCAATTTTTATTTTGTCCTCCTCAGTTCAACCAATCATAAAATACCCCATGGAAATTATGTGTTTTACTCTTATTTAAAACATGGAGAAACACCGAGAGAGCGGCGACACTTTTGTGATCTGTTTCCCTAAAACGGATCTTTGGCCAGACTGCACTCACATGAACCCGAGCAGGTTCAGTGGGAGATCAGAGTACTCCATCTAAAAAGCTAGATTCATGTTTCTTTCCCTTGTCACAAATTTGGTTCATCTACTGACAGAAATAGTGTTTACCAGGCAATGATTTATTATTCGCACAACTGCATTGGGGAAAGAAAAGCTTAAGAGCAACTATGATAGCTAGTAGTATGAAAATCTACATAAGGAGGTTGGTCGGGGGGGTGGATGGGTAAAACACAGGACTTTCCCAGGAGACTGGGGATGGTGTCCCGTGTGTAATGTTTCCTAAAATCACTTTCCTCTTTTCCTAAACCATCCATAATGTTCTTCCCGCGTGTCACGGAACATTAAGATCCCCAAAGACCTTTTCCCAAACTTAAAGGGCCATGTTTATTTCACGAATTCTTTCATGGAACCATCAAAGAATCTTTTGCGATTCCGTAAAACTGCCACTGTTTTTGAGTTGAGGGGACGTGTTCATTTCACAGAATTCTGTGAGATCAGGTTGGCGGTTGTCAGGCGCAGACATTCCAGCCTCCCACTGAAGCCCTGACTGCAAGTTGAAAGTGGCAGCGAAGCAGATCTAGGTCTGTCCTCTGTGGGCTGCAGTGCTGTCTGATATTGTGGCATCAGTAAATCGAATTTTATAACCGGTTAAAAATGTCTCGTAGTTGCAGTAAATAGTACACTGTAAAAAGTCTTTCAACGGAACTGCCCATACG
>NW_022605592.1:663205-663324 GCF_008692095.1 Etheostoma spectabile | reverse complement strand
TATTTTAAAATGTATATTTCTTTCAACAAATTAATATCCTTTTGTTTGTTTGCTTTCAGATTAAGTTACAGAAAAAATGAAAAGTGTGAATGTTGTGGGAACGTGCACATTTCTACAAT
>NW_022605592.1:663076-663195 GCF_008692095.1 Etheostoma spectabile | reverse complement strand
TTGTTGAATGTTACAATATATTGCCTTCCCAAAACTCAGTTTTAGGAATTATGTCCAAATGAATTGTCAGGACACGCCCACAGTAACGGATGAACGTGTCTGGGCAAGTCTCAGCGCGG
>NW_022605592.1:662808-663021 GCF_008692095.1 Etheostoma spectabile | reverse complement strand
GGCATTTCTTCTCAAAACATACGTAAGTAACCATTTTTATCGGTGAAAGTTAAATTGTGTTCAAAATTGAACGTCTATTTTTCTCTATCTCTTTGTCTAACGTTAACCTGACCAGTTGTGAGGATGCCACCAGGCGTTTTCAAATGTGCCAAACATTAAGCTCAAATGATTAGCTAACATTAAACGGTCTATTTTGAGTCAAATGCGGTTTCT
>NW_022605592.1:662485-662607 GCF_008692095.1 Etheostoma spectabile | reverse complement strand
TAAATATTGTTTTTTCGGCTTTCAGCATCAGCAAACAGATTGTATGTCGTGCAAATTTGACGGAGCATTTATGAATTCATATAAGCGTCTAAAGTAGGCTAACATTACAAGAACTGGAACAT
>NW_022605592.1:662060-662214 GCF_008692095.1 Etheostoma spectabile | reverse complement strand
CTGTTATCATGAGAAATTATGTAATCCAAAACAGTTTAATTGTGTGTGTGTGGGGGGGATCTTGCAGATAGTGAGGAGTTTGGAAGGTGCAGTTCTACTGAATCAACGTGTATGTCTCAGCTGGACGAGGACACTCCAAAGCTCCAGGAGCTGT
>NW_022605592.1:661886-662007 GCF_008692095.1 Etheostoma spectabile | reverse complement strand
ACAGGTGAGGCGAAAGTGGTTAAAATAAGTTTTAGGAACACACGCAATAAACAAGTTTAACTGTTTGTTTTACAAAAAGTTACAACTGGTTTTCAGCTTATAACACATTTGAAGGTTAAAA
>NW_022605592.1:661500-661720 GCF_008692095.1 Etheostoma spectabile | reverse complement strand
GAGACTGAGAAAGGTCTCAAAAAGCCACAAGCTAATGTAACCTCACACATGTGTCAGGGGATACTTGCACACACATTTAACACTCTGTAAACCAAAGCAAAATAAAAGTCAAGGGAAAACTCTTAAGGTCAAAATATGACCATAACGTTTTTATATTGATTTAATGACAATAAATAAGAGTTTATTAATATTCTGTTTGTCTGTCATACAGGAAACTGCA
>NW_022605592.1:661279-661488 GCF_008692095.1 Etheostoma spectabile | reverse complement strand
CATGAGGACCTGATGCTCTGTGCTTGCCATGAACCAGAAGCCGTGGAGAAGAGAGAGAGACCCGGTGCTTACACGCCTCTGCAGTCTGGCCAGAGCAGGCTGCTTTGTAGTCAGGGTGACACACGTGCTGAATCTCCAGGATCCATGCAATGTTTGAGAACTTATGAGGTATTTTTTGTGGGACTTGATGCACTGCGCCCAAAACCAAC
>NW_022605592.1:661112-661242 GCF_008692095.1 Etheostoma spectabile | reverse complement strand
GTGAAACGTGATCGTTGGCCTTGCACTGAAGACTGTTTCATTTTTTCTGGTCAAGGATTTTACATTTTTCTGGGCCTAATGAGCGTATTCTGGAATTGTACCTGAAGGCCTTTCAAGCACTTTTTGGGTC
>NW_022605592.1:660883-661102 GCF_008692095.1 Etheostoma spectabile | reverse complement strand
TTCTGTGATCATTTCTGTTCATGAACATTTATTTTATTATCTGTGATTTTTATTTATTATGATTTTTTATTTTTATCTGTTGATTTTTTATTATTATGATTTAACTGATGTACTCGCTGAAATACAAGCTATTGTGTCAAGCTGCAGTCAGTAAGCTGAGATCACATGTTCTAGTATGTAAACTAGTATATTTAAAAAGGAAAATCTGCTAATTTAAAA
>NW_022605592.1:660525-660756 GCF_008692095.1 Etheostoma spectabile | reverse complement strand
AAATGTATGCCAATGCTAACTAATTATTTTAAGTAAATTGCACCTTATAAACAGAAATTAAGAATTTGTCAACATTAAAAAAAAATAAGTGCAGGATTTAATTTAAATAAAAAATTTATTTTTATTTTAAATGTAACCTAATTAAATTAGGTGTTTATGGTTAAAATGTTCTTTATTTTGACAATGGTTAAACTTAATATTTTTGTTTTTTTTGTAGACTTTACATAATAA
>NW_022605592.1:660332-660469 GCF_008692095.1 Etheostoma spectabile | reverse complement strand
GTTCACTAAACTAACAAAAAGTGGTTGGAAAATGTTGTCTTAATTTTATTAAGTTATAGCTATGTAACAGTTTTTACAGTGTAGGGGTGATCCGAGTATCCGGCTGAAACGAGTATCCGGTACGGATAAAGCACTTT
>NW_022605592.1:640825-660307 GCF_008692095.1 Etheostoma spectabile | reverse complement strand
TTATTTTTGTTTTTGGTTCTTTTTATTTCTTTTATTCTTTATTCCACACAAGTATAGTGGTGTGTGTGTGTGTGTGATAAGAGAGAGACACGAGAGAGAGATGGGGCGGGGGGCAGCTTGACACAAAAAAAAAAATCTCCGATGGCAGAGACGCAACGGGAGTTGCTTTAAACCAAGCAGCATGTCTGAAACCCACGTTCCCAGAACCTACGTTACTTGAAACTACAAACCCCACGTTCAACAAATCACTGTTACTAGTAAGACTACAAACCCCCGTTCACCAGAAAATCTACTGTTACTATGTAAGCTACAAACAAACCACGTTCACCAAAATTCACTGGTGTCTATGTAAGGACTACAAACCCCCGGTCTCACCAGAAATCTACTGGTTACTATGTAAGGACTACAAAACCCCACGCATGTCCACCAGAATCTACTGTTTACTATGTAAGGACTACAAACCCCACGTTCACCAGAAATCTACTGGTTACTAGTAATGACTACAACAACCCCACGTTCACCAGAAATCTACTGGTTCCTATGTAAGGACTACAAACCCCGACGTCACCAGAAACGACTGGTTACTATGTAAGGACTAAAACCCCCTTTTCACCAGAAATCTACTGGTTACTAGTAGGACTACAAACCCCACTTTCACCAAAATCTCCTGGTTACTATGTAAGGGACTCCAAACCGAATTAAAAGCAAATCTGAAGAAACTCCGAAACGTTCGAACAGATCGCAGACTTGAGAGAGAGAGAGCATTTCTCCTCCATTTTCTGTGTGTGTGCTTTGATCCGAGCGGGTTTGTAGGCAAGGGGGGGGGGGGGGGGGGGTGCTGTGATATCACAGAAAACGCTGCGCGGCAAGTTGAGGAGTTTATTCAATCAAAAGCACGGATATAGACTCATATTACTCGTATGATACTTGTATTCGGCAAAAGGTGCTTTATCCTTACCGGATACTCGTTTCACGGATCTCGGATCACCCCTACACTGTAAAAACTGTTACATAGCTATAACTTAAATAAATTAAGACAACATTTCCAACCACTTTTTGTTAGTTTAGTGAACATCCATGTTTTTTTAGTAGGTAAAAACTCAGTAATAAACATTTTTGTATAGTCAAATTATTAGTAAATCTACAAAAAAACAAAAAAATATTAGTTTAACATTGTCAAAATAAAGAACATTTTAACCATAAACACCTAATTTGATTAGGTTACATTTACATAAAAATAAATTTTTTATTTAAATAAATCCTGTCACTTATTTTTTTTTAATGTTGACAATTCTAATTTTCTGTTTATAAGGTGCAATTTACTTAAAATAATTAGTTACATTGCATACATTTACCAAAGAAACGAGAAGTATTGATTCCGGCCATTTATTAAACAGATAATTATCAATATTATAATCTTGACACATTTGACCATTTGAAACATCACGGCTTAACAGTCATGCATCATTTGACCTCATTGTTTTAAATTAGCAGATTTTTCCTTTTAAAATACTAGTTTACATACTAAACATGTGATCTCAGCTTACTGACTGCCAGCTTGACACAATACTTGTATTTCAGCGAGTACATCATTTTAAATCATAATTAAAAATCAACAGCTAAAATAAAAAATCATATAATAAAAATCACAGATAATAATCAATGTTCAGTGACAGATCATGATCACAGAAGTAGGTTTGGACCCAAAAATGTCTGAAAGGCCTTCAGGTACAATTCCAGAATACGCTCATTAGGCCAGGAAAAATGTAAAATCCTAGACCAGAAAAATGAAACAGTCTTCATGCAGGCAACGATCACGTTTCACTTCAAGACGCAGGTTTTTGAGGCTTGTGAACTTGTAGGTTGGTTTTTGGGGCGTCAGTGCACTCAAGTCCCACAAAAATACCTCATAATTTCTCAAACATTGCATGGATCCTGGAGATTCAGCACGTGTTTCACCATTACTACAAGCAGCCTGCTCTGGCCAGACTGCAGAGGCGTGTAAGCACCGGGTCTCTCTCTCTTCTCCACGGCTTCTGGTTCATGGCAAGCACAGAGCAAATCAGGTCCATGCACCACTGCTATCTGCAGTTTCCTGATGACAGACAAACAGAATATTAATAAACTCTTATTTATTGTCATAATCAAATAAAAACGTTATGGTCATATTTTGACCTTAAGAGTTTTCCCTTGACTTTTATTTTGCTTTGGTTTACAGAGGTGTTAAGTGTGTGGTGCAAGTTCCCCTGACAACATGTGTGAGTTCATTAGCTTGTGCTTTTGGACCTCTCAGTCTCTAGACGCCACCAATGATGCTGGATATTAGTCTAAGTGTGAATAAGTAAATGAAGCTTTAAAAGTTGATGCAAACTTACTCCAAAACTGTCTGTATTAGACAGTGTATGTATTTAGACGTTCAATTTATTGGGGAGACTGGGAGCGTTTTTAACCTTCAAATGTGTTACTAAGCTGAACCAGTTGTAACTTTTTGTAAAACAAAACATGTTAAACTTGTTTATTGCGTGTGTTCCTAAAACTTATTTTAACCCATTTCGCCTCACACTGTTCATCTCTCCTTTGTTGATGCCTGACCACCCCCTCTCCCTCTGTTCAAAGGGAACACTCCTGGAGCTTTGAGTGTCCTCGTCCACCTGAGACTTACACCTTGATTCGTAGAACTCACCTTCCAAACTCCTCACTATCTGCAAGATCCCCCCCACACACACAATTAACAACGTTTTGGATACATAATTTCTCATGATAACATTTGACACAAAAAACATGTATTGAAAAAAACACTTTGATTGCTTACATAATATGATCTGAATGATACGAGGCTTGTGGGGGAGTAGAATGCTCCCTGGAGTAGATGTGATGGTCTCCTTGAGAAACAAAATCAATGGTTAATCTAACCATAAGAAAAACCATTTACCAAAAAATAGTACACTTGTGTTTTGAACAGAAACCAGATTGGTATCTACTCGTTCTCATTTTTTTATTTACCAAACCGTTATGACTAAAAGAAAAATGTTCCAGTTCTTGTAATGTGAGCCTACTTTAACGCTTCTATGATTCATAAATGCCCGTCAAATTTGCAACACATACAATCGGTTTGGCTGATGCTGAAAGCCGAAAAAAACAATATTTACAAACGAAAAAACTTGCATTGCCTTCGTTTCTTCTGTAAATGGACAATTAACGTTACCATGGCAGTAATAATGCCTAATCTAACTAGTGGGAGAGAGCACAAGCAGCCATCCGCACATGACTTGCAACATTTTAGTCATAGCTAGTAATTATGGATTTGATTATTGAAAATCTCCTAACATGTGTAACATTTGATGTAGAAACCGCATTTGACTCAAAAATAGACCGTTAACTGTTAGCTAAATCATTTGAGCTTCATGGTTTGGCCACATTTGAAAAACGCCTGGTGGGCATCTCAAAAATGGTCAGTTTAACGTTAGCCAAAGAGATAGAGAAAAAAATAGAGTTACATTTTGAAACACAATTTTAACTTCACCGATAAAAATGTTACAGATACGTATGTTTGGAAGAAAAAAATGCCTCCAAAGTCATGGAAAATAACACATGGCCAGCAGCAGATCAGTCACCTCCAGTGCCGCGCTGAGACTTGCCAGACAAGTTTCCGTTACTGTGGGCGGGTCTACAATTTCATTTTGCATTAATTCCTAAAACTGAGTTTTGGGAAGCAATATGATTGTAACATTTCACACAATTCAATTTATGTTAGAAATTGTCACTGTTCCCACAACATTCCCACTTTTCTTTTTCTGTAACTAATCTGAAAGCAAACAAACAAAGGATATTAACTTTGTTGAAAGAAATATACTTGTAAAATAAGTCGTATGGGCCAGGGTTCGTGAAAGATTTTTACACGTGTCATATTTACTGCAACTAACAGACCATTTTAACACGGTTATAAATCCGATTTACTGATGCACAATATCAGACAGCACTGCAGCCACAGAGGACAGACCTAGATCTGCTTCGCTGCCACTTTCAACTTCAGTCAGGGCTTCAGTGGAGGCTGGAATGTCTTGCGCTGACACACCGCCAACCTGATCCCAAATCTGTGAAAAATGGGGGAACACGTCCCCTCAAAAACAGTGGCGTTTAGACGGAATCGCAAAAGATTCTTGAGTTGTTCCATGAAAGATTCGTGACAATAAACATGGCCCTTCTAAGTTTTGGGAAAGGTCTTTGGGAGGGATCTTATGTCCGTGACACGCGGGAAGAACATTAGGTATGGTTTAGGAAAAGAGGACAAGGATTAGAAACATTACACAGGGGACACACATCCCCAGGCTCCTGGACCCAGTCCTGGTGTTTTCCCATCCACCCCCCCGACGCAAACCTCCTATGAGACTTTTCATACTACTAGCTATATAGTTGTCTTAAGCTTTTCTTGTCCAAGCAGTTGTGGCGAATAATAAGGTCATTGCCTGGTAAACCACTTTTCGTCAGTAATGAACACAATTGTGAAAGGGAATAAACATGAAATCTAGCTTTTTAGATGGGTAACCTGACTCCACATGAACCTCTGCGGTTCATGTGGAGTGCAGTCTGGCCAAAGATCCGTTTTAGGGAAGGAACAGATCACAAAAAGCTTGTCGCCGCTCTATCGGTGTTTTCCTCCATTTTTAATAAGAGTAAAAAACATAATCTCCATGGGTTTATTTTATGATTGGTTGAACCTGAGGAGGACAAAATAGAAAATGCCTATTTGTTTTAAAATTTGGGGGTGGAAGAGAGGGATACTGGTGTTGTGGGGCAGGGCTGGCTTTATTGACACATATTAAAAATTACATTTAAAGTATACACCAGTGTTACTGGCTTCATTTTATGTGTAATATCGCAAAACTAGGTTTTCCTACTACTGTACTGTATATTTATTTCTTATTTACAGACTCAAGGTCCCAACTGATTAAAAAAAACCAAAAGGGTGTTCAGACCAGACACAGACATAAATACATATAGACCAATGATTCCCAACAACATTACACATAAGAAACACACATCCATAACAATTTACCAACTTGCAATGCTCAATATTTACCCAATTGCATGCAATAATTACAACAAGTACAGGTGCATGTTCCAGTGATCCTGGTTTGACAGATATCTGGTATCAATAAGTGCAGGATAATTATAGCATTTAAAATCGTTTATTTGACTCAGGTAGTCGACAATAAACATCTGTACATAAACTTCTCAGCACAGCAGGTACGGTGTGGGAATTAACAGGTCCCAACCCATGGCTAGCACTGGGGGGGGGTCCATCTTGGACGCTTCATCAAATTCTAAATGCATCATTGTATGCCACTTAACTTGTTCCTCTATTTGCTTTACTGTAGCTACACCATAGATGAGTGTATACAGTGGAGTAAGTATGCTCTGAAAAGAGAGATTTTGACTCTTCAGAACACAATATGAAATTTGCATGCCAGAATATTTGCTGTCCATATATTACGGACACTGCCCGCGTATACCATCATCATCACAAAGATCGTCCTGCTAATGTGGCCCAAGTATTCATCTTAGTACCACAATCATAAGTACTTGCCCCTGACAAGTAAAAGAGGGAAACTAGCTTCCTGTTCCTCCATATTCTGACAATCATTACAACACTCTTTTTGCATTGAATTTGATGTCATGCCTGTAGCCCCTATTCTGAGCAGGACTCTAGCAGTGCTTGAGTCCAGCACTTATGGAGGACATAAAATTATCATCTCATACATCAGATGATTTAATAAAGCAAATCCCCCACATACATCCATTTAACACTTCCAATGTACTAGAGAGATCCTCACATATAAATTAAAGAGAACCAGGTACAATATTCCCACCTGTCTGACACCCCATTGGTCACCGGGAAGCAAGCCAACGTTTCCTCCCCCCATCTAGCTTGCACAGTTTGGGGGAATACCCAAAATGCAAGATACGTATCAGGTATAGGGGGGACCCCCCTCTCTTGTTAATTTTCGTAAATTATTTACCTGATTACACGGTCAACGCGTGGAGCATCAAGGAACCAATAAGGATTGATGACCATGTCCCCTTTTTGTTTTTTTTATACTTGGTAACAGATTCTTGTCCAAGCCCATATATACGAATATCCGTGCCATGTTCCGTGCTAAACCAAATTGATTATAAAGTGGTTAATATTATTCTTGTCACTTCAAGGAGGATTTTTTTCTAACACTTAGAAAGATATCCTAGAGGATGGCCTGTAGTTTTCTATCGGATACTACAGGTTTGTCCTTAACAATCGGGACCAAAAGTACAGATAACATGAGAGGTCAGGCCTAATAAACCATGGCTATTAATCCAGAAAAGCACATCGCAGTAAAAACCTGAGACCTATGGCTTGCACTACTGAGGGTGTCATCCGCTCTTAGGTCGTAGACCACACGCTTTTCCCACAGCCAAACCCCCAACTGGCATTGGGTCATCAATATGTCTATAACCCACACCCTCAGCAGTTAATGTATCACCAAACATGATAATGAGACCTCACACAGTTAAAAATCTTCTAAAATTTTTCCCCCACAGCTCAGCAATATTTTCCTCCCCTGTGATGCATCAATATGTGATGGACAAGGGCATCTTCATGTATCTCATAAACCTTCACTCCCTTCCAGAACCTCACACAAACATTCTGTGCAACATCTCTGGCTATCGAGATTTGTGCCTCACCATCTGCTCATTACTTTGATAAAACGTACGCATATTTTAAACCTAGCATTGCTTTTTCTTTATGCTCAAATTCGGTCCATACCTTAGCTTAACAGATGATACCCGTTTTAAAAAAGCTTCCTTAGCCTCCACACTGGAGTTCAGACACATATTCGTTTCCATCCGGGTTAATGTTACTTTCTTTCATACAGGATTAAAAATGTAACTAGCATTATTTAAACTGTTCACAATTTTGTCATACCTAATACCATACCACGTGATGGTTTTGGACTCATACCATATTAGTTGCCCCACAGAATAGCTTCAAGAGGTATATCAACACTACTGAGGACTATCTATAACTAGTGCATTAACTTCCCATAGTTCATGTTCTGTGAGTTTTGACCATCACACTTCTTCTGTGTTGCCTCATTGGTTATTGATCTTATTATAGCTAGTCAGCTGCCAGGAAGACTGTACAGATGTATTACCTAGAGACAGGTCATGTGATAAGCTGTGGCTAAACCATCCGAGATCTAACTTCCAAGCAAATCATGTGCATCAGCTTACATCTACAGTGGTCAAGCCAAGATGTTTGTCATGCAATGCTTCCTGATATATGTATAGCTCTCCACTGGTAACAGAATTTACTTGAAAAGAACCAACTACTGTCAAGACAGTATGTTTAAGATGTTGGCAGAATATCGAGTTATCATCGACATATCAGAGTCATATCACCAACCACAAATATGCACATTACTTTCACGTCTCTTAATTAGTGTGTTGATAAAGGCTAGCCGTATAATATATTCATTTCCTTTTTATACATCATATGGCATGTAGACATTTAAGATCAATAAAAACATTTTGGTATGTAAACTTAATTGCTATGGCCCAGTCCACCTCTAACGCATCACCGTCGACAATGGGTCGAGATTTTCCTCGCCATAGATGGCACACCCCACAGTATTTGCTGCCACGCACCATTTCCCATACTTTAGATCTGTTGTGACTCACCTGCGTCCATAGACATTACAGCCAAGGAATTAGTTTATGTATATCTTGCTGGTTAGCAAAGTCTCTTGTACACCATAAAATGCAGAGCTCTCTAAGAGCTTGTCAATAACAAACGTTGAGCGTTTACCGCAGACCCCCTGTCCAAGGCATCAACCCCGCGAGTTTTATTGACACAAACTTCTCATCAATCAGTTCATAGTCCATCTTCATGCAGCAGGTTTCTCCATCCTCATACTCATCATCATCTCTATTCTCGTTACATCTTTCTTTGACAACAAAACATGTTTTACGTGCTTCATAGAATATATGTCACTTCACTATAAAAATTGTTGTAACTAGTAGAAGGAACGCGATTGGAAATTGTGTAAATTTATATATCTGAAGACAGTTTCTTTGAAGTGCGTCTTTGAATGCTTCCAGTAGGTTCAGGTGACAGTTGTGAAATTGTAGCAAAAATTGGACGGACTAGAAGTCCATACAACGGGATTTGGTGGACCATTGAGGTTAGGCCAATTTGATTGTCACAGAGTGACAATTCGGAAGTCCATATGAATGGAAGATCATGATTTAAATGGTATAGCAGTCTCATCATATCAATGGTAAAAAAAGGATTCTACATCGTAAAAAATAAAAGCTGGCACAACTGTCACAATTTTAGAAGCAACAACTTTTTTAAGTTTTCCAAACTTAACTTTTTACGTTTTTGGCTTTTTGAGTTGGTCAACATAAATACATTTTAAATTTGCAGTAACTAACAACATAAATTAAGTTACGTAATTAATTTACTTATCTTAACGTAACTCAAGTTCATAACTGATAAACACAATACATGTGGACTTAAAAACCCAGTGTTATCTCACACATATGCCAAGTGAAGATAGAAAACTCATGATTGTTCTTTGTAACCCAGTTTAGGGTAATTTCAAGTGTAACCCACAAAGAACGAACTGTGGGAATGGGTAGAAATGAGACAAAAAAGTTCAAAGCATGTCCAGATAGAGCAAGGTTGTTACTAGCAGAGGAAAATTATAAAACGGATAGACCCAGTATATTTGTGTGGTTGTATAAGCTACCTTTGCATAGTTATCTTTTCCTTTATGGAATGGCCTTATGGTGCAAGTCACTAGTAGCAATTTGCGGAGACGTCCCTGTAGCAGAAGTTATTCCCGTACATGCATAGGGCAAGTTCTTTTTTAGCATTTTTTTCAAGGTAGATTGGCCGTGGATATACGACCACACTTGGCTGGTACACGTGCAGCGGCTACAGCCAACGCTCCAAATCAAAGCTGAGGAGTGTGTAGACACAACTGCCCAAATTACACTTTAAAACAGGGCAAAATAACACGTCTGGTGCAAATTAGAGGCAAAAGTACAAGCTGACTTCTGCAACAGCCGACATTGTCCTCATCTCCTGCTTGCCCATTTCAATAAGTGAAACGCTATGCATAGGTATCTCATAGAACCTAATGTTCAAAAATTCTAACTAGTGGTCCTTTAAATAAAACAGTGTTGGCCTAGACATTTGTAGTTGTGGATGTTAGTACATATTCTTCTTTTTTTTACTTAAATCCTAAAAAGGACAGCAGGTTTAGATTATTCGGCTGACGGACTGTGGAGGAAAAAGTTTATTTGGCATATATCCTTGACAACAGCTAAGTTGGGTCACGTTGTATAACTTGTTGGATTCACTGTTGTCTAACTCTTATTTGTTTTGTGTTTATCTTTTCAATTGTCTGTTGTTTCATTTATCAACCTGTATAATTGTTTGGTGTTTCATAGCATTATATAACCTGTTTTGATCACAGATCAGCTCCCTTTTTGAGAAGTTTTTGTCTGTTTTGGAACGGCTTTCCACTCGGCTCAGTTTTGAGAGCGGGCGCTCCTGTTCTGGAAACCTGGTTTTCAGGTCCGGTGCGCCGGACTCACCATTGCATCGGCTGAGAGCTAGGATTGGCCGCCCCCCGCTCACACACGATCCCTTGTTTTTAAGATGAATAAAAAGAAGTAGAACCCTCGGTCCGACAAGCTGCCGGTGAGTCCCGCTACGAGACGCCAGCAACATTGATGCTGCCCTGTCGGACTGAACGCTCTCACACATCCTGTGTCAAGGTAAGGGTCTGAAATTAGCGCCTACTTTGTATCACGTTATGAAAGGCATGTGCAGTGCCGGTTGCTTTGCTGTATTCTGTGGGGAAATAAAGAGACACATTTATTCTAGCAGGACGGCCTCTGTGTGTTTGTTTGCAGAGTCGGGTCACTCTGTCATTTTATGTCTGTAAAGTAGAGCGTACTTGACAGTGTGATCGTTGCTGACAGCTGTACTGTATTGCTGTGTCTTGTAAAGTGCCAGGTGCATCCTGTCAACACAGAGTGTTTGTGGTAATCCTGCTTACAGCACAAACCCGTGATCTGTATAAAGATTTTCATAAAACACGGACTAAGAAAGAGAGTGAAAATGGAGAGAAAATATGGCGAGGTAAAACAATGGGAGGAGGTAATAAAGAGGCAGTGGAGTGATCAAGAAGTGACTAAAGGGTGGCAGAATAAAACCAGTACAGTCGGATTTGTTTGTCCTCAGTGATTAGAGATTTATATCATCCACAATTGGTAGCTGAACGTTAACAATTAAAACCTGGCCCAACAGTAGAGCTGTCACACAGGGGGAGAAACTTAAAACACCTTGGTTCTTGAGGGCTCTGACTCTTGCAAGGAGATTTCTTCCATGCTCCAAGAGTCCAAGAAGAAGACCATTAAAGCGAAATGTTTCAAAGTTGTACCGTCCGTTTTCCTTGCTTAAAGCCTAATCGGCCCAAGAACAAAGCAAAGGCAGTGGGCAGGTCAATGAAGTCTTGAAAGACAATGTATTCTTCTAGAACAACCAGCTAATTTGCACTCTTGCAGGAGCTATACTTTTATCACCCTCCATTTTAGGTACCTAGCCCACAATTGAGGGCCCTGTGTCTGCTCCTCTTCTGGTTCGTAACCTTGTGATATTCAGACAAAAAGACAAATATAAATTAGTAAATCAAACTGGCAGGCGTTTTTGTCAAGCTTTTAGAGATGTACATGTTGTATTAGCACTTTTACTCCTTCCCTTGAGTAGAAGCATGCATCTAGTAGGCTTTCAAAGAAGTTTCCTAAATTTGAATATACACTCTCTAAAGGCTTATTAGGAATACCTAACTAATCTGTGTTGACCCCAAATTCGCCTTCGAAACTGCCTAATTATGGTGGCATTGATTCAACAAGTGGCTGAAAGCATTCTTTAGAACTGTGGCCGCCTGTTGAGAAAAGGGAGCATCTTGCCGTTGATGAGATTTGTGGGTCACATCCAGGGCAACGAAGCTCCCCGTTCCACCACATACCAAGATGGTCTATTGGGTTGAGATCTGGTGACTGTGGATCCATTTTAGTACAGTTACCTCATGTCATGTTCAAGAACATTTGAAATGATTCAGCTTTGGTGACTGGTAACAGTTATCCGTTGGGAGTAGCCATCAGATGATGGTGTCCATGGTGCCATAAAGGATGGACATGGTCAGAAACAAAGCTCATTTAGGCCTGGCCTTTACACCAGGCCCAATTGGCACTAAGTGGCCTAAAGTTTCCAAAAACCTCCCCCCCACCATTACAACCACACCACACCCATCCTGCACAGTGTTAACAAGGCATGATGGATTCCATGTTCTCATCGGTTTACGCCAATTCTGACTCACATCTGAAGGCTCGAACAGAAACCAGACTCATCAGACAGATAACAGTTTTCCAGTCTCAACAGGTCAATTTTGGTGAGCTCTGCAAATTGTGCCACTTTTCCTATTTGTTAGTGGAGAGAGTGTACCCGGGGGGGTCTTCTGCTGTTTAGCCCATCCTCCTCAAGGTTTGCGGTTGTGGCTTCACAAATGCTTTGCTGTCTAACTGTTGTACGAGTTTTTTTCTAGGGTATGAGCCGATACTCTGCTTGAAACACTCTCCGGTATGGATAAAGCACTTTTGCCAAGTACAGTATTAAACATTATCGAGTCAATATCTGACTCAGGATTGGATAAAAATCCTCAGCTGACCGTTCCGCGGTCTGTATAGTCACCACTCCCCCCCCCCGCCAGACACAACACACACACACACACCGCTCTGCTCACTCTCTATTCCGTGAGAACAGCGCTCCCATCGCTCTCTCTCTCTCTCAGGCACTCAGGTCCGCGGGGTCTTTTCCCGTAACCTTTAGGTTTTCTTCAGCGTCAGGTTGTTTTAACTCGGTTGTAGTCGGTTTCAGACATGCTGCTGTTGTTTAAATGCTACTGCGCTTTGCGTCTTTGCCGTCGGAGATTTTTTTTTAACCGTCAACTGGCTTCACTTAATTCAATTTCAAATTCAATTCACTTTATTTATAGTATCAAATCACAACAAAAGTTATCTCAGACACTTTACAGATAGAGCAGGTCTAGACCACACTCCATAATCCACAAGGACCCAACAGTTCCAGTTTTTTCCTTTAAGTCATTTCAGATCTGCGAAACAGCAGCGGCCTATTCGTAGAACACAGGCCCCCCCTCTCTGCCCTCTCTCTTTCTCTCTCGCTCTCTGTGTTCTCTCTTACTCACACACAAACCCACACCTCACACATACCTGGAGCCTGTTGCACGAAAGTAGAATAAAGTATCCAGATAAATGAAAAAGCGCAGCTTGACTAGTTGAATCTGCCATCGCGGCTTATCGTTGACACGTACGATACCAGGATGAACAGGTGAGCTATGTCCCAGCCAGGTGGAGATGCCATGGATTAAACAGTGAGCTATGTCACCTTGGTATCGAAAAGTAGCTGAGTCACTAGGTGGATACAGATGAAGGATATGGCAGGAGATAGCAGTAGTGCCGTTCACGGCTTCGTCATAGAACCACTTATCTCACCAATTATTTACTGATGCAGAATGAGAAGACCTGCGCACTGTTTTCACCCAATATCAGGCAGCTTCTAATGGAACAGTACCGAGGAGTGTAAGAATATATAGCAACAAGGGAAATAGGCTCTCAAACAGAGAGAAAAAAGCCCGACCTAGCGGACCCGACTGAATAGGTGAGTATATCTAAATATATATAAGTAAAATTCTACTCAGCCTCTCAGTCACGCCACAGTTTTAGCGAATTGTAGGCTACACTGGTTTTATTGCTTAAATATGCTCGTTTTCATTTTCTAGTTTTGTATGTGATAGAATGTGCTGGTTATTTACTGTAAAGTGTCTTTGACTACGCCTACTACGTAGCACTTCTAAATATACAATGATATTCATTATTTCAGCCTGTTGCCTTACAAGTGAGCAGAGGGAATTATGTTCCCTCGAAAATGACCCTACGACTATAGGCTTAATTCAACCTTATCACAAGCGTGAGAACATGTTTTCATCATATCACAACTCATACACTAGATTTGTACAATTAATGGTCTAGCGAACAATCAGAAATGGACACCAACTATAAAAGGTTAAGGGGACTCAATACACGCAGCATTTTAAAACAATCTTCAATGTTTTTTTCGTTCTGACAAGTTGACCGCACCAAATAAAAGATTAAGAAGCATATGGTGGTTCCCGTGTGAGAATTGCTAAACTACACTACATATGCCTGTATATACACCCACGTTATGTCCAGGATGGGAACGATAGAACGGTTAGAACCAATCGTAGCGTATATGAGAAAAACATTAGGCCTACATATTAGGATTAACACAAACCGCTGTCCTTTATTAGAGAGGACACAACAAGACAATAACTACAATGAATGTATTGGGCTCTGACCCGTCCTGCCATTATTTCATCTGGGAATACGCTTACATTAATATCGTGCCACTAATTCCGTGACGTCCTGTAGAAAACCTAAGCGCGACCACGGACCGCGCGCTGCATCTCGTATTTATACAGAGAGAGTGGACCACTGATACGACGCACAGTCGCTGTCGCAGGCAGGCTTGACACACTACGTCCCACCGGAAAAGTTCCCACTCCACATCTGGGTGCCAGTGCCAACCAATCCTAACATCTAAACAGCTGTAGTAGGGTTTTAATTCAAACTCGCGACACAATATGAAATAGCTAATGCCATGTTACAAAAATACAGCAGAACCCCTTCAGCAAGACACGAACAATAACTTTAAACCGTTATTTGGGATCAAACGAGCGCTGATTGTAACACATGAGACGCCAGGATTAATCTGTCCCTGTCTTTGCCTGCTTGGACCAGCTAGCCGCAAAGAATAATCTCATGGTTACTTGGCTGGGTTTAATTCAATCTGTTTCGTGCAACCGATCACAAGCTAAATTCATCCGTGTAACTTGAATATCCCGCTTAATCCCTTATCCCTAGTTTCGTGCAAAGGCCCCCGGTGGTTGGAAAAGAAAAAAAATATCAAAAACAAAAAAAAATCACACTGATAAACTGTTAAAAAAGAAAGCTTATGCTGTCATGTACATAGTTTTCTAATCCGCTTACATATAACAATTTCTGATCATTGCAGGGTTATTATGACTTCAAAAGATTATCTTCAATCGGACACTTGCTTTCCACATTTCAAAGTCATATGAGTTATTAGAACTTTTGCACTTGTTGTGCTCCCAACGAATGATGTATTTTGTGAAGACTTACTAAAATGCCGTTGATCTACACATTTCAAAATTAGGTTGAGCCAGCTTCATTTTTTTAATCACATATTAAATACTTTAATTTTCAATTCTTAACACTTAAATACTTTTCAGTTTTCACAGTGACAGTGCCTAGCTTTCTGTTCTTAATAAGCATGGAAGTAGCATGGGCTTCTGTTACCTGCCTCAGTAAGCTTCACCAGAGGGTTAATGTGCAAGTGGTCCTTCTATCCCCAGAAAAACCTTCTTTGTGGTTTACTCTCAAATCAACCAGCCAAAAGGATGTGATCCTTACTGTCAGAGCCCACCTACAACACCCATGTATCAAAAAATAGAACACTTTTTGCTATCTATTCTAATATATAATTTCCCAAACTATCGTGGATCAAGAGTTCAACTAATCACAACTGGCCGGGTAATGAAGTCAAAGGATTTTGAACCCTTTGGCACCAATAATTTTTGTAGCATAATTTCTTTAAAAAAACATCCTGGAACACATTGTAATATTTTAAGTCTGCATAAACAAGAAATAAAGACATTTTGCTGCAAACAAGGCACAAATTGTTTGCATAAAAATTCACCAATGCAGGAAATGAAGTGTTTGATGCTCACATTCCCCTGGAAACCCAGCACCCCATTTAAAATTTGTCCCGCCTAATGTTGCTACAACTGTTTTCGCTAGATTAGGTGAGATATCACTCCCCACCATTTTAAACCCAAAGTTAATAATCCTGGTTTAGACATGAAATGCCTGATGTGACCCCTGCACAGTACATAAAAGACGACTTTTTTAGCTTACATGCTTTCATGTTAAACATCTTCAAAATTGTAAGATAGTTTTTTACATTCTAACAAGGCCAACTTGGGTACACAAGTCTGGTTGCTTCTCCCATTTTCATTTTCACGTCAAGTTTGTATGCACTTCTTAGTGTTGAGTGGTGGAACATGCTATGCTTGTACCTTCATCTGAGTGTGTCAGCCAACATGCATTAGGGATTTTGGGGGACAAAACAAGGGACAATATAAAGCCAGTGAGACTATTGTTTTTTTAATGAGTAGAGTGGAGTGTGGTGTCTTGTGCATCCATTCACATGCATGCTGCATTAGGTTTGTGTGTGTGTGTGTCTGTGTTTTGTGCAGCTTCCCTGCTGTATGTGTGAAATAACTGATATATGTAGGTTTGTCTTACACGTTTGTCTTGTCTTCCTGCTGTGACATAGCTATTCAGTGAAAATGTGTTCTTCTGTTTATTAGGAGGCATGTGGCCATCTGAATCATGCCATCCCCTGAACACTGCCTTGTTATGGTCAGCGTATACAGTGTTTAAAAAAAAAAAAAAAAAATGTGAGGCCAGGTGGTCCAGAATGCATCCTAATTCATTCCCTGTTCTCTGTTAAATAAACATCAGTAGTGAAGGCGTGCTTTTGTTTATGATTACATTAAATACAGCGATGAAAGCTACTGCGATTTCAGTGGATGAAGACAGTTGGTTATTAAGGGCGCTGTGGTCAGTGGGAGAGCGGTTTGCCTGCCAATCGAAGTTGGTGGTTCCAAATCCCCGCCCCTGCATGGTCATTGTCAAGTGTCTTTTTGGGGGCAAGAACACTGAACCCGAGTTGCCCCTGGGCTGCGCATCGGCGTGTGAATGTGGTAAGGTTTTATCTGATGAGCAGGTGCACCTTGTACGGGCAGCCCCGGCCACGTGTATAATTTGTGTGAATGGTGAATGTTTCCTGTAGATGTAAAGCGCTTTGGAGGTCATTGTTTAGACTGGAAAAGCGTATATATACAGCACTTTACACTTTATTCAGGTGTTCACAGGGATTTACAAGCCCTTACCACTGCGTCAGTCTAATTGGCCGAAAAACCAATGTAGGTGTGCAGCAAGTCTTTATTGGTTGTGGTTCAATTGTCGGGTAGACGAAATATTGTACATGTGTTTTAGTCTAATCGAGAATATTCTGCAACGCTGCCGGTCTTAGTTTCATGGGTCTGGCCCCATATTTTTTACCTGTGTAGATTCCACGCAAAAACTGTACTGCACAAAAAATGAAATGTGCAAATTTATTCTTTCACCTGATGGTTTTTTAAAGCTTTCCTGGCACACATGCACAACTTTCAATAGCGCTGGTGGATTGACCAAATATGTATTTATTTACATTTATGTATATTTATTTCCTTTTTAATTTTTTCTATTTATATCATTAATAGCATCATGGAGAACTCAATAGAGGAATTTGTAGGCTGTTATCAAGCTGAGGGAATGTATACGAACTAGATGGATAGCCTCAGAGTCAGTAAAAGGACCTCCTGTTCGATTCCACAGGCTTATCCCTGCAGTTGGTTGTGGACATGAGGAAGCCCTCTTATCAGTGGGGGCTGCCCATTGTGCAGCTAAACTCTTCATAATCTATTGGGGGGGAGATTAATCATTAGGCAATGCTTTCAGATTAAAGAAAAACGATTTGCACCCCCTTAGTAGAGGCTTGCCTTATTTTTTAGTGCTAATGATGATACTTATTTGTTTTCTTACGACCTGTGGTCATTAAAATGATAATTGGCATCTGCTCAGAAACTGCCCTTTATGTCAATTTATGCAATTCTTATATTAGGGCAAGTTCATTTAAACAGTAATCTTAATTTTATAACACTAATCCCCAACAATTGCAAAGTGAGTAGAAGGAGAAAAAGACGCGCTCATATTTGTGTCTGACTCTGCTTGTTTGACATTAAAGTTCTCTAGCTATACAGTGATTTAAGTCTGAGTAATTGTTTTTTTGTCTCACTCCTCTTCTATCCTATCTGACTCATCCACCTCTTCCCCATCCTTCTGTCTCTTGCTCTGCTCCTTGATATCCTGTTCAAGTTTGGTTCTACCAGAGACTCCATCCATGGACTCTTTTTGGCATCTGTTCCTGTTGCCCAGGATTCTGACTGTGTGCCTAACATTCCCGCTGCTCGTCTACAACACTTGGAGTGCCTATCAAATCCATTGAGTGTGTGTGTGTGTGTGTGTGTGTGTGTGGTTGTTTGTGTGTGTGTGTGTGTGTGTGTGTGTGTGTGTGTTCTAGACTTTTAAATGGACATTTCTCACTTCTAAACGTTATGTCTAGGCTTATGTTGCATTGATGGCAAACAATTGGAATAAAAAAGTAACTTGTGGTTATGATGACAGCAAAACAGCGTCACAAATTCGATATGTTTATTTTTAGTCAGCTAAAACAACACAAAAACGTTGCATATTCAGCACTTAGTGTGCCGTTCCATACTGCAGCCCAATTGTAACTGGTAGAACTACTGAAAAAGTTATTACTTCACTCAACTGACTTCCGCAATTTAAACTAAACCGCTTGATTTAATTTATTTATCAAAGGTGCAATAATGCAGTTCCATGATCATGCCACACTGATCATAAAAAAATAAAAAGTTAAAAAAAGAAAGTTATATTGAGTATGAAAATGTTGTTCATTACATTTTACGTCATAATTGCAACCGCATGTGTTGTATTCATTGTTGCAAAACGTTCTGTATATAGTTAGTTTGTTACCATGACAACACCATTGATCTGAAGCTCGATGCTGTCATGTAAATAGTTTTCTAATCAGCAATAAATTTAACAATTTTTGATCAACTTGCATGCTCAAATAACATACCGGTTAAAGCCCCACCCATTTCAAGAGAACCCGACCCACTTCCGGGTTAAATCTGACCACTTCCGGGTTCCATGCATAAAAATGTATCAGAATGCAGGAAATACCCATTGCCACATGAGTTGGTACAAAGCTAATTAGCTCCACAAACTGTCTCTGTATTTGTCACTACAGCTATGTTCACAAGATTGTGGCTTCCTTTGACTTTCCCACGCAGAAACTTGAGTAAAGATAATAACCTCTTCTGACTTTGTTTTTTTTCTTTTTTAAAGATTGTTTTGGGGGCTTTTTCCCCTCATTATCGTGGATAGACATGAAAAGGTGAGAGAGATGGGGGGTGAAATGCAGCAAAGGGCCGCAGGTTGGACTCAACCCCGGGCCGCTGCAGGACTCAGCCTGCATGGGGCAAATGCTCTCACTGGGGGGGCTAGAGGCCGCCCCCATCATGTTGTTTTAATCCTCCACGTCCAACACGTCGTGTTGTTGGCATTACTCAGGATTCCTCATGGGGCGGCCACAGAAACTACGCACTGTAGCTTTAAATCCAATAGTCTGACCACAAACTAGTCAGTCAAGGTCCAGTTAGGCCAATTTGTATCGATACCCTGCCAGGTCAATCTTCCTGAATATTATTATTATTATTATGCATATTAATTCCATTGGCTTAGTGTAACATGTTCGCTAGGACAGAATGCAAACACACATGCTTAAAACAAATTGTATACACATTCTACACTGTTGATGCCCTTGTTGTGACTTTTTCACATGCAGTAAACATAATCACTATACAGTAAATATGTGTGTGTGATTGTATATATGTAACAAATTATTTTACTTTTAATCACATACTGTGTGTGTGTGTGTGTGTGTGTGTGTGTGTGTGTGTGTGTGTGTGTAGGGTTAGGGTTGTGTGTTTGGTTGTTGACATATGGAACCCATCTGGGAATGTGCCTGGCTGGGACAGGAGATCTTTTTCTCTGGCTGCGTTGCCCTGGGGCCTTCCACCCATCTGATCCACCCAGCAGCTGAGGAGGCTGCATTCATGTGGGAATCTATATTTACCCTAAACACTACAAGATACCAAAGAACACAGAATCACTGCACTTTTGAACACTTTTGTACAGCTGCAACCATGCTGTATGCTGCACGGATAGAAGTCTCAACATTTTGAGCTTCCCAAAACAGCTTTGTAATATACTGGAAAATCTTGGATTGCATTTTAATGTGAGAAGTTAATCTTATTTTGTACGTCCACCCACACCAGAGTTAACAGCTAATTTTTAGAAAGTTTAAACAGCTACCCAAGGCATAAAAAAGTCAAATGAAATAAAAAATAAATACGTTTCCTGGCATTACACAATAGTTTCTTACTGGCCTTTTGATATTCAATTAATAGTATAGTACGGAGCCCTTTAAGGATCACAGATAGTAAAAAAAGTACTCGGACTGGGCGGGGCCTAACCCGTAAGTGGGTCGGGTTGTCT
>NW_022605592.1:638479-640815 GCF_008692095.1 Etheostoma spectabile | reverse complement strand
GGGGCTTTAACCGGTATGTTATTTTAACCATGCTAATTGAAATGGGTTGATCAGAAATTGTTATATTTATAGCTGATTTGAAAAGCTGACAGCTGACAAAAAAAAAAATCTCCGATGGCAGAGACGCAACGGGAGTTGCATTTAAACCAAGCAGCACGTCTGAAACCCACGTTCACCAGAAATTACTGGTTTATGTAAAGGACTACAATCCCCACGTTCACCAGAAATCTACTGGTTACTATGTAAGGAATACAAACCCCACGTTCACCAGAAATCTATGGTTACTATGTAAGGACTACAAAACCCCACGTTCACAGAAATCTACTGGTACTATGTAAGGACTACAATCCCCCAGTTCACCGAAAATAATGGTTACTATGTAAGGACTACAAACCCCACGTTCACCAGAAATCTAGGTTACTATGTAAGGACTACAAACCCACGTTCACCAGAACTACTGGTTACTAGATTAGGACTACAAACCCCACGTTCACCAGAAATCTAATGGTTACTAGTAAGGGACTACAAACCGAACTTAAACAAACTCGGAGCTGAGAAACCTAAACGTTAACGGAACACAGATCCCGCCGAGACGACACGAGAGAGACGGAGAGAGAGAGAGGAGAGAGAGAGAGAAGATGAGGAGAGAGGAGAGAGAGAGAGAGAGAGAGAGAGCGCATTTCTCCATGTTCTATGTGTGTGTGATTGACCAGTGTGTGTGATTGACCAGTGCTGAGGCTAACAACTCCTAGACTTCTTAGAGCATATCACTATCAAACATGGTAAAAGACTTCCGGCCCACGTTCCCTTCAGAGCCCAAGTTGAACCTGAGAGGATTGCCTCAACTCAGCCTCAACCTCTTCAGGTCACATCAGTGACGCCACCCGTCACCGAGTGTGTTCACTCACAGCTGAAGAGAGGCTGGAGAGCTTTTCAAATGAGACTTTTCACAGAGCAACACTCACAACTATTGCAGAAAATAAATACATTGAGAATAAAAGAGATGAGTATGGGACAAAGAAGAGATGTGGTGTGTTCTGTGTAAGCTGAGAAAGCACACCAAATTCACAGCGTTTATTTTGCCACTACTCACCTCACCCTGGTCTAGCTGACTGTTGATTTGTCACCCACTTGTTTGTGTAGCTTGCAGAGAAGCAGCATATATGAAAGCACAGATTTACTCCCTCACCAAACTCTTTGATTTGCCTGACTGACACTTTAGAAACCTTGGTTCAAACCTCTTTGATGTGGAGGTAGAAAAGAGATACCGTCTTTGATATTCCTGTCTGAAGCTGACTTTAATGTATCATTCATAAGCTTACTGTACAGTCACGGCTTGATTGAAACATACATAGAATGTGATAGTTCCCCATTGCCCGGGTGCCAAGAATTACGCTTTAGCATTTTTTTTCTCAAAGCGAGGAAATAGAATATTGGCAGATCCTGTAATCCAGGTTATTATTCATATGCATGGGGGGCTTGGGCATCTTACCTGGTTGAGCAAGAGTCCCATGTACTTATCAAATAAAGGCCTAAAATAAAAATTAATTTACATGGTTACATTATTTAGGCGCTTAAAGATCCAAACATCACTGAAGCCTTTGTCATATAAGAAAGCAGATGAAACCAAATCAAATGGTCAAAGTTGTCATAGAGACAGTTAAGTTGATTGATTCTTGACATCAACCCAAGCATTGGGTTACGTGAGAAAACATTACGGCGGCTGTGGGCTCAGTGGTAGAGCGGTTGCCTGGTTCGATCCCCGCCCCTGCAGTCAATGTCGAAGTGTCCTTGGGCAAGACACTGAACCCCGAGTTGCCCCCGGTGCTGCGCATCGGAGTGTGAATGTGTGTGAAAGTTTATCTGATGAGCAGGTGGCACCTTGTACGGCAGCCCCGGCCACAGTGTATGAATGTGTGTGAATGGTGAATGTAAAAGATGTAAAAGCGCTTTGAGCAGTTGTTAAGACTGGAAAAGCGCTATATAAATACAGCACATTTACATTACACTTTAAAAGTTGCCAGTAACTCCTGAATTAATTTTTCTTTTTCAGGTCTATGGGTTAGGGTCTATGGGTTTCTACATTTGTTTGGCATAAGTAGGTAAATTAAACCATTAAAAACAGAAACTTTGCCGATATTACTTAACCCTCTGAACCCTAAGGCCATTTTTACAGTTCACTGTTCGTCTGAATTTATTTCACAAAAAAAGCTTGTAAAACCTCAACCCTGTTGTCTACAGTCAAGATATCAACATTTTTTTCAGGACAAACTGGGTTATTAGAATGTTTGGATTACACACATTTTTTCAAAGAAAGTCCAGACGCTTTTGCCCTC
>NW_022605592.1:638372-638469 GCF_008692095.1 Etheostoma spectabile | reverse complement strand
CTTATGCCAATAATCAACATAATAATGACATATTTATTAATATTACACCCACAGCAATGCTACACAAGGAATTGTGTGTCTAAAACAGTTCTCCTAT
>NW_022605592.1:637220-638362 GCF_008692095.1 Etheostoma spectabile | reverse complement strand
AAACATAATAAACATTTTAACTCATATGAAGCACATACTATTTACATTCCTTCAAAAAAGGCCCAAATATATGCCAATTCTCAAACCAGTGGGGCCATTTCCTCTATAAAACGGTAGATATCTATCGTGTTCCGCTATAGCATCTTTGATCGCATATGGGACTAGTGTGACTGTAGTGTGACTGGGAAGTTTGACCTCTTTAGGACTCCATACTCTTTGGGTGACGTTGGCTCCCATATATCGGCATACTGCTTCCTTTTCTTCCGTAAACACAGAGCAGACATGGAGCAGCGGGAGCTAGCGGCAGAAATGAGCAAAAACGCGATGAATTATGGACAAAAAGTGGATAAATATTGGATGTAACGGTTTGGATTTAATGCTCAACAATCCCCAAAAATGCCGGAAGTTCCAGGCTAGATAGAAAATCACCTGTAGAGGCTAGAAACACCCGGAAGCAACCTCCGTAACCGCTAACTCGTTAACTTTTAGCTGCAACTTTCGGTGAGTCTCTAGCTTTTATGGTTATTAATGATTAAACTATGAATCAAAGGTGCTGTTTTTGCTCGTGGGCAAGTCTCTTGGGTTCAGAGGCTTAATGTTACACCAACTACAACCTACTACCCTGATTGGTGCGTGACATTCTCAAAGTAAAAATGTATTCACAAAGACCATTTAACATTTGATTGAGTGGTCAGTTATAGTTGACTACTGTACGTAAACAAGCCACAACCTGAACGAATGCGTGCACGCATGTGCACACCAAGAACGTGCACACATGCGCATCACTGCTCGCTATAATGTCATCACGTTACGTGAAATTAGGTCCAAAACGGGCTGATAACTAGCAGTTGCAACAGGATATTTCTCTGTGATGGCTGTGGCAGGTTGTTGTTTACATGATCCTGTATAAAAAGATCTAAAATTAAAACTATAAAATAGCATTCTTTCTTTTTGCAGCATAAAGCTAAGGCTTTGACCGCTCCCATCATCGCTTGTGATGATGTCCTTACGTTATGTGATGTCTGGTGCACAACTTTCACATACAGTCGTGTTCAGAATAATAGCAGTGTGTTTAAAAAAGTGAATATTGATAAAAATCTTTAGAATAGCTTTTTTTCCGTAATATCAATGCATTGGGAACA
>NW_022605592.1:635922-637210 GCF_008692095.1 Etheostoma spectabile | reverse complement strand
AATTCCAAATCAAAACATGACCAAAACTGATCATGTTAGTGTTCTACCTTTACAGAAAGTGAAGAATAAGGACTATTGGGCTGCTTGACGAAATCAAACATTTACTGTATCATCTGAAAACATTTTTACTTTTTGCTTTACTTTGAATCACTGCAGTAATATTTAGTTGCATAACCATTATTTATGAGAACTGCTTCACATCTGTGTCGCATGGAGTCACCTGTGAACAGGTTTTCCAGCCCAGGACCATTGAACCACATCCCATAATTCCTCTGCATTGGCATCGGGTTTGGCCTCAGAAACCGTATTTTTGATGTCACCCCAAAAGTGTTCTATGGGATTGAGGTCCAAGGATTGGGCTGGCCACTCCATAACATCAATATGGTTAATCTGGAACAAAGACTTTGCTCCTTACTGGTGTGTAGTTCTGGTACATTTAAAGTAAATTAGCTGATGTGTTGTTGTTTGTGTGCTTCACCTGTTACCTAGGATACACCTGGGGCCTGTTGCACGAAACTAGGGTGAGGGATTAAGCCGGGATATTCAAGTTATCCTGGATGAATTTAGCTTGGACTCGGTTGCACGAAACCAGATTGAATTAAACACAGCCAAGTAACCATGGAGATTTATTCTTTGCGGCTAGCCTGGTCCAGAGCAGGCTAACAGCCGGGCTAAGATTAATCCTGGAGTCTCATGTGTTCAATCAGCTGCTGTCTGATCCCAAATAAACGTGTTTAACAGTTATTGCGTTGTCTTCTGCATGTGTTCTGCTTTATTTTTATTAACATGCATTAGCCTACTTGTCACTATTGTTGTCGCGAGTTTGATTTAAATCCTACTACAGCTGTTTAGATGTTAGGAATGGTTGCACTGGCACCCAGATGTGGAGTGGGACTTTTCCCGGTGGGACGGTAGTGTGTCAAGGCTGCCTGCCGACAGACCTGTGCGTCGTATCAGTGTCCACTCTCTCTGTAAAAGTAGAGATGAGCAGCGCAGCGTCCGTGGTCTCAGCTTCAGGTTTCTACAGGACGCTCCGGAGATTAAGTGTGACGATATTAATGTAGCGATATTCCCAGATGAGAATAATGGCAGACTGGTCAGAGACCAATACATTCATGATTTTATTTTCTTGTTGCTTGTCCTTCTCTAATAAAGGACAGTTTGTGTTACTCCTTAATATGTAGGCCTAATGTTTTTTATCATAGCTTACATTGGTTTCATAACCTTCTCATTAGTCTCCCATCCCTGGACCAATAACGTGGTCTATATACAGTACATATGTAGTGTA
>NW_022605592.1:635518-635904 GCF_008692095.1 Etheostoma spectabile | reverse complement strand
GGGAACACCATAATGCTTCTTAATCTTTTTATTTTGGTGCGGTCACTTGTCAGAAGAAAAAAAAAACATGAATATTGTTTTACAAATGCTCACAGCGTGTATTGAAGTCCCTTACTTCTTTTTCTAGTTGTTGTCCCTTTCTGATTGTTCTGCATGAACATTAATTGTACAAAGAATTAGATATAGCTTATAGAGATTTGTGCATATGGATGTAAAACATGTTCTCACGTTGTGAATAAGGGTTTGACATTAAGCCTATAGTCCGTAGGGTACATTTTCCGAGGAACATTAATTCCCTCTGCTCACTTTTAAGGCAAAGGTTAAATAATAATATATTTTATTTATATAGTGCTTAACATGGTAGGCTAGTCAAAGACACTTTACAG
>NW_022605592.1:635260-635508 GCF_008692095.1 Etheostoma spectabile | reverse complement strand
ACATTTATCTCATAAAAACAGAAACATGAAACGAGCATATTTAAAGCAATTAAAACACAGTGTAGCCTACAACTCTGTAAAAATGTGGCGTGACTATAGGCTGAGTAGATATTTTTACACCCTCACACATTCAGTCGGGTCCGCTATGTTGGGATTTTTCTCTCTGTTTGATAAGAGCCGTATGTCCCTTTCTGCATATTATATTCTTCACCTCCTCGTTACTGTCCATTAGAAGCTGCTGCTCATTG
>NW_022605592.1:635152-635250 GCF_008692095.1 Etheostoma spectabile | reverse complement strand
GTGGCGCATGCGTCTTCTCATCTCTGCATCAGTAAATCTGTGATGGATACTGTGGTCTTTTTAAGAAAGCCGTGAACGTGCACTTATCCTGGCTATCT
>NW_022605592.1:635040-635142 GCF_008692095.1 Etheostoma spectabile | reverse complement strand
GGACATAGCTTCACCTGTTCATCCTGGTTATCTCCACCTAGCTTGACATAGCTTCACCTGTTCATCCCAGCTATCTCCACCTGGCTGGACATAGCTTCACCT
>NW_022605592.1:631210-635015 GCF_008692095.1 Etheostoma spectabile | reverse complement strand
AGCGCAGCTTGACTTAGTGAGATCTGCTCATCGCGGCTTAATCGGTTGCACGTTTACCGAGCCAGATGAACAGGTGGAGCTATGTCCACCAGGTGTAGTAGCTGGGATGAACAGGTGAAGCTATGTCCAGCCAGGTGGAGATGCTGGATGAACAGTGAAGCTATGTCAAGCTAGGTGGAGATAACCAGGATGAACAGGTGAAGCTATGTCCAGCCAGGTGGAGATAGCCAGGAAAGTGCACGTTCACGGCTTTCTTAAAAAGACCACAGTATCCATCACAGATTTACTGATGCAAGATGAGGAACGCATGCGCCACATGTTTCACCCAATGAGCAGCAGCTTCTAATGGACAGTAACGAGGAGGTGAAGAAATAATATGCAGAAAGGGACATACGGCTCTTATCAACAACGAGAGAAAAATCCCAACATAGCGGACCCCGACTGAATGTGTGAGGGTGTAAAAATATCTACTCAGCCTATAGTCCGCCACATTTTTACGAGTTGTGGCTACACTGTGTTTTAATTGCTTTAAATATGCTCGTTTCATGTTTCTGTTTTTATGAGATAAATGTGCTGGTTTTACTGTAAAGTGTCTTTGACTAGCCTACCATGTTAAGCACAAATATAATAAAATATATATTATTTAACTTTGCCTTAAAAGTGAGCAGAGGGAATTAATTTCCTCGGAAAATGTACCCTACGGGACTATAGGCTTAATGTCAAACCCTTATTCACAACGTGAGAACTGTTTTACATCCATATGCACAAATCTCTACCTATATCTAATTCTTTTGTACAAAATGTTCATGCAGAACACTCAGAAAGGGACAACAACTATGAAAAAGAAGTAAGGGACTTCAATACACGCTGTGAGCATTTGTAAAACAATATTCATGTTTTTTTTTCTTCTCGACAAGTGACCGCACCAAAATAAAAAGATTAAGAAGCTTAGGGTGTTCCCGGTGTGATGATGTAACTACACTACATTACTGTATATAGACCACGTTATTGGTCCAGGATGGGAGACTAAGGAGAAGGTTGAAACCAATGTAAGCTATGATAAAAACATTAGGCCTACATATTAAGGAAACACAAACTGCCTTTTTAGAGAAGGACAAGCAACAGAAAATAAAATCATGAATGTATTGGTCTCTGACCAGTCTGCCATTATCTCATCTGGGAATACGCTACTTAATATCGTCACACTTAATCTCCGAGCGTCCTGTAGAACCTGAAGCTGAGACCACGGACGCTGCGCTGCTCATCTCTACTTTTACAGAGAGAGTGGACACTGATACGACCACGGTCTGTCGCAGGCAGCCTTGACACCTACCGTCCACCGGAAAAGTCCCACTCCACATCTGGGTGCCAGTGCAACCATTCCTAACATCTAAACAGCTGTAGTAGGATTTAAATCAAACTCGCGACACAATATGACAAGTAGGCTAATGCATGTTAATAAAAATAAGCAGAACACATGCAGAAGACAACGCAAACTGTTAAACATTTTATTTGGGATCAGACAGCACTGATTGAACACATGAACTCCAGGATTAATCTTAGCCCGGCTGTTGCCTGCTCTGGCCCAGGCTGCCGCAAAGAATAAATCTCCATGGTACTTGGCTGTGTTTAATTCAATCTGGTTTCGTGCAACCGATCCAAGCTAAATTCATCCAGGATAACTTGAATATCCCGGCTTAATCCCTCACCCTAGTTTCGTGCAACAGGCCCCAGTGTATCCTAGGTAACAGGTGAAGCACACAAACAACACACATCAGCTATTTACTTTAAATGTACCAGAACTACACACCAGTAAGGAGCAAAGTCTTTGTTCCAGATTAACCATATTGATGTTATGGAGTGGCCAGCCCAATCCTTGGACCTCAATCCCATAGAACACTTTTGGGGTGACATCAAAATACGGTTTCTGAGGCCAAACCCCGATGCCAATGCAGAGGAATTATGGGATGTGGTTCAATGTGTCCTGGGCTGGAAAACCTGTTCACAGGTGACTCCATGCGACACGATGTGAGCAGTTCTCAAAATTTTTTCACTTATCCTGGATATCTTTATTCTACTTTCGTGCAACAGGCCCCTGGAAAAGACAGAAAGCAATACTAAACAAAACAGAAAACCCAGACTGTCAAAATAAAACAGGAAACAGAACAGACACTAACTGAACAACTCAAGACAGGAACTATAACTAGACAAGACAAGGGGGAAAACACGGACTATGATATGAAACAGTAAACAAAGATTATTAACAATGAACAGAACATACAAGACATGATTCCAAAACCATGACAAAGTGGTCAAAATGGCTTATCCTATAAGGCCTGATTGTGTTAAACAGTAATATGTCTATGTTAATGTTATATCTTCCCATTTAACAATGAATTTGCTTAAAGTTCCTCCCTTCACTAGAATGAGGTTTATTTTTTGTAAGTGGGTATCTGTAATTGTACAGTGGATGAGTGTGTATATTTATTTATTTTACTTTTATTATATTACTTTATTTATTTTTGAATTTGAAATTGTTACAAGTTAATAAAATACAAAAATGGTCAGCCACAAACACCAACTTCTCTTTAAAGCCCATATGTGTAGGATTTATATTTTCTTACTTTACAGATGAAGCCATCTATAATTTCTATATTTCTATAAGCCTCCGTGTAGGGGCCAGGGCAGGTCTGTGACTCACCCCCGGTGGGAGCGTGTTCTAGCCTTGGCTTGAATAAAATCCTCTGCAATACTTGCTGTGTGGAAATCAGTTGCAATGTTTTATGGATCCACCAGGGGGAGCAGTGATTATGGCCATTGAAGCTTTTACTGACCTGAAATCAGCTGTTCCTAACATATTTGATGTGTGCTCCTGCACTTTTATAATATCATGAGGTCAGGTCATAAAAATATTATGCTGAAGTGTTTTGTAAAACCCTGATAGGCTACAGATTGTCATTTTTATGCCAACAGAGAAGGAAGAAGCGAGATGGCCGAAGGAGACATCTTTAGTTACGGATTATACCAATCCATTTTGTCTATGGAAGCTGTTATTCAACAGAGCTGCAAAAATAGATATGCAGCAGTATTTCCTAATCTTTTAGTAAAAGTATTAAATAGAGTATATACATAGAGTAATAGAGTCCTGCATCGTAGCAGCTGCAGCGGTACATTCCGTGGCAAACTGACAATGATTTTTATACATAGAAAAAACTAACTTAATGTGTTATGTTTACCTGAACAAAGCAGGAATTTGAGTTGCAGTATGCATTCAGTCTGCCACGTTCCTCTTTTTTCTTTTACCTTCAGTTAAGATCGGTACTCAAGGCTCACGGTGTCCCCTGGCCGGGGCCTTTACCATCCATCCTATTCAGAAGTTATTTACTGTGCAGCCTAAAACCTGTGGCATGGTATCCAGGCTTTACCAGTTCTTAGTGATATCTGGCCGCTCTGCCCTTCCTATTGAGAGGATCTGGGTACCTGACTGCCCAGGTCTGAGTATCGATCTCAACTGGCGTGATGTATGGTCTAGCAAGTATTACGCAATCCAGACCATCAGCAGTTTTAACAATTTCATTCATAGGACATCTCACCCCCGTGAAAATGCACCACATGAAAATAATTAACAGCCCTTTGTGCACTGCCCAATTAAAGTACAAGGGACATACAGTTGTGTTCAGAATAATAGCAGTGCGTTTAAAAATGTGAATAATGCTCAATGTCTTCAGAATAGCTTTTGATTTCATAATATCAATGCATTGGGAACACTGCACATTCAATTCCAAATCAAAACATGACCAAAATT
>NW_022605592.1:631011-631200 GCF_008692095.1 Etheostoma spectabile | reverse complement strand
CAAGTTTGTGTTCTACCTTTACAGAAAGTGAAGAAAAAGGAATATTAGGCTGTTCAAAATCTTTTTAAATAGACAGTATTTTATATAGCGCTTTTCTAGTCTTCACTTCTCAAAGCGCTTTTACATAGTACAAGAACCATTCACCATTTACTCACATTCACACACTGTGGCCGAGGCTGCCGTACAAGG
>NW_022605592.1:630907-631001 GCF_008692095.1 Etheostoma spectabile | reverse complement strand
TCATCAGATATACACTCATACACATTCACACTCCGATGGCGCAGCATCGGCAACTTCGACATGGGACTGCAGGGCCAGGGATTGAACCACCAAC
>NW_022605592.1:630678-630897 GCF_008692095.1 Etheostoma spectabile | reverse complement strand
CCAATTGGCAGGCAACCGCTCTACCACTGAGCCACATCCGCCCAAAAAACAACAGTGTTTGCAATTTTCTTTACAAACTCAAACATTTACTGTGTAAACTAAAAACTCTCTTTTACTTTGAATCACTGCAGTAATATTTAGTTGCATAACCATTATTTCTGAGAACTGATTCATATCTGTGTTGCATGGAGTCGACCAACTTCTGCCACCTGTGAACAG
>NW_022605592.1:629697-630668 GCF_008692095.1 Etheostoma spectabile | reverse complement strand
CCAGGACCATTGAACTATATTCCACAATTCCTCTGCATTATCGGGTTTGGCCTCTGGAACAGCATTTTTTATGTCACCCCACAAGTGTTCTATGGGATTGAGGTCCGGGGATTGGGCCATAACATCAATCGGGTTCATCTGGAACCAAGACTGCGGCCCCTAGAAGAACAATTTAGCTCTCATCAGTCCACAGAATGTTGCTCCATTTCATCTTTGGCCAGTCAGTGTGTCCTTTGGTAGATTTCAACCTATTCAGTACATGTCTGTTTTTCAGCAATGGGACTTTGCGGGGGGAAGGAGGGTTGCTTCTAGCTGATAGCTTTGCTTCACATAGCCTTCTCCTGATCGTAACAGTACTCACCGGTAACTTTAAGTCTTCTTTGATTTTCCTGAAGCTGATCATTAGTTGAGCCTTTGTCATTTTGCCTATTCTTCCATCCATTCCAACGGTAGTTGATTGTTTTTTCCCCACTTTGTTTGTGAATTTGAAATCATTTTGGCTGAGCAGCCTATAATCTTCTGCACTTCTTTATGTGTTTTCCCCTCTCCAATCAACTTTTTAATCAAAGTCCGCTGTTCCTCAAAGCAATGTCTGGAACGAGCCATTTTGCTGAGTATTTCAGTGTGAAATGCACCATAACCCGCATGCACAACATTTCCTTCCTTCCTTCCTCAACTGTTGGCCATAACTGACACCTGTTTCTTCACAGAATCAATCAACGCACTAATTGAACACAACACTGGTATTATTTTGAACACGCCCCTTTCAATTCCAGATTCCATTCCACAGAATGAGCAGCATGCATGTCATGACTGTTGGCTCTGTTGGTTTTCTGACTCTACAAAACTTACTTAGTAAATTATTTGATGTGTAGAAATATCACTTCTACCAAAAACATTTATTTAAACGCAACTGTATCTTCACATGATCTGGGAGTGCTCTCCCGTTGGTCAGTTCTGGAACAATATTG
>NW_022605592.1:627831-629687 GCF_008692095.1 Etheostoma spectabile | reverse complement strand
GTCCACCTTGTTTAATGTTACTGTGCCTGTTACTGTTAAGGTCTGGACTCTGAATCACCTGTTAGCCTTCCAGCCTTTCCTTTTTGGATATAGTTTTTATGGAGCTCTCCACCACGCATAAATGGAGCGCTGGGAAAGATTCTGGACTGGATGGACATTGCTGACTCTGTGAGATCTGGCTGGTCTCTTGTCTTGTGTCTGTCTGTGTGTGTGTCTGTTTCTGCATGTGCTGTTTTGTCTCCTTCCCTCCTGTCTCTCCTATGTTTTATGTATTTATTTTTAGTTATTTACAAATTGTATTTGTTTTGGCCCTTGGACGCATTCTCCTTCTCAGTTTATTGTTTGTAATTGTTTGTCACTGTTTGTGTTTCTTAAATATATAAAATAATTTAAAAACAATTTGATCAGAAAAACAAAAGGCACAAATATTTATGAATTTGTCAGTTTATAAAGTGTCCTTCTACCTCAAAGAAATCACTAAACAGCTTGACTTTTAAAGGAGTCTGGGCACTTTCTTTCCCGACCTCTGAAGGGTCTGGCGATCAGGCTGTTTACTGGTTGTTAAATGTGATGTGTGTTGTTTTTGATAAATGTAACGTAATGATCAGTTGAAACGGACAGTGTGAAACCTTTTGTGCTTTCACCCTAACCCTAACCCATGCAGAAATGCAAAATCCAAGAATACATAATCCACTAACATACACTCTAAAGTACATTTCATATTGAAAGAAAATGCAAAAATTAAAAGCATAAAAAGCATAAAGCATAAAAGCATATATAACTACACGACAGAGAGGGGGAGAGAGAGAGAGAGAAAGAGGTGGATGCGCTGTCAGCAGACAGCTGTTAGCCAGTCTGCTTTCTCCGTGTGCCATCTGAACATTATATCCTGAATATGAAAAACACATGTATGTAAACACATGATTCAAACAATATGCAAATTACGTGGTTTCAGAGCTCAAACTCTCATCCAATATTCATACTTTCACACATGGTCAAAAGCATTTCTAAACAAGCAGTTTACGGTTTAGTCAAATTAGCTACCCATTAGCTACAAAGACCTATTGTCTGAACTACGTCAATAAAACCAGAGCAACGTATTTCATTTGAATATTCTCCTAGCTGCTGCATAACTAACATATTTATATTTTTAAGATATAAGGATCTGACAACAGTAGCAATATTATATACTCAAGGGCTGCTTTCATTGATTCCTGAGCTGCTGAAAGACTACTTCCCCTTAAGCTGAAACATCAAAGGCTTTTCTTATTCATCTTAAATAAATTGAGCTCACTAAAGTATTCAGCAGCACTTTGCTGATGCCCTTTCACCCTGAGGGCAGAAATGATAGGCAGGACATTGGAAATGTCTTATTTTTGCAGTTGAGTTGATGACATTTTCTTTCCACATGAGTTGGTGAGAACAGCTGCCCCAGGCTCAAGTATATTCTAAAAGTCCTCATACATTCGGGTGGAATTTTGAGACTGGCGACATGCAATATTGCTTTCAACTGGGATAGAACAATGGTCACTGGGACACACTGCATGGAGGAAAAAATTCTGAGATGGATTAAAATTACCATTTTGAGATTTCATCTGTAAAATAAAATGTATGTCAGCAGTCATTCTGTGTTACTTAAATCAAATGGTGTATACAATTCTGTAATGAAAAGCATCAGCTAAGTGTCAAAGGAAGAAGTTTGAGATTGCATCTGAAAAATTAAATGGGTCTATGTTAGATGTCAGAAGTCATTCTGTAAGTGTTAAAACAAATGGATTATGCCATTTTGTACTGAAAGACTTCAACTGAGTGTCAAAGTAAGAATTGTCAAGTATATATATATATATATATATATA
>NW_022605592.1:626801-627821 GCF_008692095.1 Etheostoma spectabile | reverse complement strand
TATATATATATATATATAAAGTGACAATATATGTCTGACTTTGACAAAAACACAGACACAGAATCATGTTTTGTTGAAAGCATGTGACAGGGTCAACGTCTCCCTGTGAGATAAGTCCATTGTAGAAAGAGTCTCTGATATAAGTGTTTTTGACAAAAACAAATATAACTGGAGCACCCATCATGTCTGGATGGTTTCTCCAGTGTCATCAGTTTTCATTAAATTGCTATTAATTTAGAAAAAGGGTGCATGAAGTTGTCATGTGCAGTTAACACAGCAGCAGAATTTACTGTTTTTTTTTCTTCTTTTTTATATATTTACTTTCAAATCACAACATCCAAGGTCTTAATGTGTGCTTTGAAAAAAACACCAATCCTTTAGGCCTAAGGGTTAGGGTATCAATTATCTCATGCTGTAGGACTCCACCCTTAAAATGTTACACACAGTTTGAATGTGTGCAGTGCTTGTATTTGGGTCAGTCTGTTGCTATCTAACAAGCTAATTAGCAATTGTAAAGTCATTACACTGAGTGTTTGCTGCAAATAAAGGCACGATGCACAAACTTTTCACAGCTAAAATGAGCCAAACAATTGCTTTGCACCATTACAGTCAGGTCATCAAAGCCATCGTACCCATAGACTGTTTGAAATAATGGATGAAGCTTCCTTTCTATCCAAAATCCAGCTCTACTGGCACCACCTACACCTTGTCTGTTTTCATCTTAAACATTTACCTTTTAATTGTGTTTTCACTTCATCAAAGTTAATTTTAGTCACCTACAAATGTCTTGTTCAGCATGCTAGTAACTTAACTGGTAACTAACTGGTTAACTGGTATCTAACGGTAAAGTGCAGATTTTTTGTACAAACATACACTCACCTATAGGATTATTAGGAACACCATACTAATGCTGTGTTTGACCCCCTTTCTCCTCCAGAACTGCCTTAATTCTACGTGGTATTGATTCAACAAGTTGCTGAAAGCATCTTTAGAAATGTTGGTCCATGTTGAGAGGATAGC
>NW_022605592.1:626592-626782 GCF_008692095.1 Etheostoma spectabile | reverse complement strand
AGATTTGTGGGATGCACATCCAGGGCACGAAGCTCCCGTTCCACCACATCCCAAAGATACTCTATTGGGTTGACATCTTGTGACTGTGGGGGCCATTTTAGTACAGTGAACTCATTGTCATGTTCAAGAAACCAATCTGAAATTATGTGAGCTTTGTGACATGGTGCATTATCCTGCTGGAAGTAGCCAT
>NW_022605592.1:624423-626580 GCF_008692095.1 Etheostoma spectabile | reverse complement strand
ACATGGTGGCCATAAAGGGATGGACATGGTCAGAAACAATGCTCAGGTAGGCCGGGGCTTTTAAACCAGGCCCAATTGGCACTGAGGGGCCTAAAGTGTGCCAAGAAAACATCCCCCACACCATTACACCACCACCACCAGCCTGCACAGTGGTAACAAGGCATGATGGATCCATGTTCTCATTCTGTTTACGCCAAATTCTGACTCTACCATCAAGACTGGGTTTGTTCTAGCACTTAAAAGAAAACCCTTGTTTTTATGGCTTCTATTTTGTCACTACTAGGGGTGGGATTCTCTAGGGACGTCACGATTAGATTCTGATTCAGAGGACTACAATGCAATGATTAACTGATGCATCCAAATATTTTTTTTGTTTTTTTGCTGTTTTTTTACTTATATCTCCCTCTACATTTACATTAATATATTTTTCTCACAGTGTGACTACTTGCTACTTTTAAAACAAAGCCTATATGTAATTAACCAAAGTGAAAATACACAGATTAATCTACATATGTTTTGCATTTACAGTTCACATTTACAGAAAGTTTAAACATTCAGCTGTGGCTCATTGGCCATAATTTTTAATGTAAGAGTTAAATGGAGTTAATTTGTTAACTAAGGTTTGGGAGCAGGGCCACGCCTAAATAATACTTCTAGTCACCAGACAAACCTACATATACCGCGCTGCGCAGCCAGGCTCGTGTCTCTGATTGCTTGATGCAAGAGGGTCAGCGTTTCAAGCTCTCAGTCATGGATCTGGAGCTATAGCTACATTCACCTGATGTCAACGACGATCTGAACGACGATCTATTCGAAACAGGGCATGTTTCAGTCACGCTGCAGCAGTTGGATCCAGTCATATGTTTCAACGACGCCGATTTCGGTCCGCGGTCACCATGCCTCGGCTTCGACCGGATCTCCTCTCCTCCGCAGAACGATCCCTGGCTCCTAGCGGCTTAAGCTTCAGCTTCCGGCCGCTTCCAGCGGCTCTCAGGCATCTTTCCCTATGTTTATAAGGTCGGGAAATCGGAGCCACGGGGATTGGCGTCTAGCCTCTCAGCATCATCAGCCTTCCTCCTGTAGAGGCGCCCGCTACTCTCCTCGGCGCTGCGCGCCCTCCTCCATTGCGCGGCCGTCTCTGCCCCCACAGATGACACCCGATATCAGAGACTGGACCATGGCCCGCCTTCAACGGTACCTCATTGACACCAGTACTGCATTGTACCGGCTCTTCCTAGCCTCCGTTGCTACCCCAGAGGCGGCAACCACGGGGCCTCTGGCACTTCCGGGTTCCCCGCCAGCGTTGGCCTCGGCGTCACGCATGATGTCACGGGTCTCGCTTGCCACGGCCTGCTCCCTCTGTCTGTCATGTCTCAGGCGATCTCTGCCTTTTGATCCCCATGTTCGTAAGCTTTACAAGACCCCGTGCACTTGCATTCCCATCATCCCTTCCTCTACCCTTCCTTCAGCTTTTCCTGGCAGATCGGCTTCTGCTCCCTCTCTTTCCGAGCTGCCATACTGCAATTCCAGTGCCACATCCAGCTGCTCAAGGGGACCTACCTACTTTCGTGCTCGAAGATTCTTAGTCTTCTTCTTTCCAACTGAAATTCAAACAGAAATTCAGACACTCGTCTCCAGAATCAGACATTCACCTCAAACCAGTGCCACCGTTTTTAACCACAATGTTCAACTAAAACAACAGCTGAGAAACCTCTTATGCATCACAACATGTCATCAACAGTCCCAACACTCTCACAGTCTACTTAACTGGCTGGAATTGCTTTAAGGCACATCAAGCCACATGTTGGCTCTCTGGACGTTACGTCCATCTGCAATTTCATCACCCATGCTCCTTCCATTCAATGCTTTTAGCTTTTGAGGGGTTCAGAATTTGCAATGACTTCATCCATCTATAATCCTTCTCGTCATCCCGGTTTATCAGACATTACCATCCACAACTCTCTCATATTCACACTTAGAATTTTCCTTCCCTATTTGTCTTCCACCTCAGCTCCTACCTCAACCTTACGAGCCACTAATCAAATACATCGGCTCCAGGTACGCCTTCAAGGCATCTCCACAACACTCACTTTTCAGTATTCCAAAATAGCCACATGACTCTGGTTTCAGAAACAGCTGAACAGCATTCTCTGCATT
>NW_022605592.1:624061-624413 GCF_008692095.1 Etheostoma spectabile | reverse complement strand
ATATCACCCAAACATTATTCCAGCCACTCTTTCCGCATTTGCGAGGCATCCACAGTTGCCAGATCAGGCATTTCCGACTAAACCATTCAGTTCCCAGGCCGCTGGTTATCCCCGGCATACCGATCTTACATTCACTAACAATCTCAACGATCTCAGTCAAGCCCACACACAACTCACTTCTATACAATCTGACACTTTTGGGGGTCTGTAAACTATTCAGGCAAAAACTTCTTCTGAGACGGAACCCCCACTCTGAGTCTCTTCCACCCAGTCATCATACATCCTCCCAGACCACCCATCACACAACATCCACATCAATTCATCTATCTGCACATTCATAATGTTCATCTGC
>NW_022605592.1:622175-624051 GCF_008692095.1 Etheostoma spectabile | reverse complement strand
TGTTCATTAAATCTTTAACTAACACATGGTTGTGGCATGGTCCATGCTAGGGAAGGCACTTTAACACTGGCATACAGTCAAAAATAAATAAATAGTGATGCTCAATCATAAGATAATATCTGATCTGCAGCTTGTGCTCGTTTATACAAGGCAGAAACAACAGACTTATTAAAATGCACCAGACCGTGACACCAAGGGGTCCTGACCAAGCGTCCGTTTATGACAAGTTGGGATTGAGGACGGGTTTTGCATATTTTGAAGACACATTCCAGTGGGGCTCAAGCACTTTAATTCTGTATTCTCTAAGATGTACAGGTGAATTACCGATTACTGACCGTTCTGTATCGAGTCGTAATCAAGAGACAATTTGCAATCAATCTGAAGCCCTATTTGCACACAATTAGTATTACCAGTACAGCGGACCACATGTGATTTAGAAATTACACATCCGTATTCCGCACAGAGAAGCAAAGTCGCTGTTTAAATCAAATTTACTGGCATCATTATATGATGTCAAATCTTCGAGATTCTCATGAGAATAAGATTATCACACAACCTCTATAGGTAATTTGCAGTGGAATTTTTACTTGAAAAATAACAGAAATTGCAGATTTGCACAGGAGTATGATTAGAGAAGACCTCCAAAATTATTGCAAATTACCAGAGGCCCCTAGGTAATACTAGTCCCGTAGGGGTTTTGAATTCATTATTCTTCTAACCCCTAGTCACTACATCGCCACCCATTTCATTCTGATGTAAAAGTGATTTCATTCACAATCGTTTTTTGTAGCCCCAGCATTCTCTTTTTATGTATTCAAGACTAAGAATCAACAATATAAGAAAATCAATATCCATTCATCATTTGTCCATGGAAATTAAGAAAACCCAATCATGCAGGTTGTCATTGGCTCCCTATTGCAAAGTGACATTGATTATAGGGATGCAATGCTACAGACAGTATATACCAGTACAAATTACAGTAATTAAGTGGTACCCATGGCAGCATTGTTTCAGATAGGCTCGGATTCCCTAACTATACCCACGCTTGTGTCTTTGGATGACTAAGAAAAGAATGCTGTTTAAATTTTCAAAGCAATTGCTTTTGTAATGGAGAAGTGGTGCAGCCGTAATACAGCTATGCCTTCATCACTGAGCATCTTTGCCCTAAGCTGAAACACTATCATTGTTTCTCACTATCATTACTTACTTACTTATTTATAGAATTGTTATAGTTTTATTTGTGATAATGTTTGCATTAACTAATTATCTTTTTATGAGAACATTGACTATATTTCACACAACAGACACATAATGATGATGTGACTCTCTTGGATCCTTGCTACAAAGCTGGAGCTGGAAGGGATTTGGGCTCTAAAATCACCTTAAGCTGGAACTCAAACAGATGCACAGACTGAAAGCCATGAAGCCTCAAGCAGAGACAATGTGAGACGGAAATCTTGGTCTTAAAGGTATAACAGAGAGGAATGACAGCGGGACAGAATAGTCATGTCCAGAAAAGCGTTGAATGTGTAGAGGAAAGACACAATTACTATATAAACACCATCTTTTCCCTGTTTTTTGTCTCAAATAAACTATTTCCAGCTAGGCAACAATTCCCAAAATCTGGTTAAATCTTCCAATTTTACAACAATAACCATTCTGTTTCACTTTGCAAACATAACCCATATGTGCTTAATCAATCAATCACAGCATGGGTGACGCTCAGTCATATACAGTACATGCATCAAAATAAGTCAGCCCTGAAAGCACAATTTGTAGAGGGGGCACCCATAAGCAGCGGGCCCGGCTTCCACTCTGGCCTTTGGCCCTTTGCTGCATGTCATTCCTCTCTTTCCTCTTTCATGTCTTCAGCTGT
>NW_022605592.1:621736-622165 GCF_008692095.1 Etheostoma spectabile | reverse complement strand
ATGTAAATGTAATTTTTTTTTTTTTAAATCAGTTTAACCCCCTTAAATGTTTTCATGACCCCAAATATTCCATGAGGACTAATATTTTAGCAATTGTTTCAGAGATTTACATTACATCTATTTTATTTTTTTAAACATGCTGGAGTTAGCATATATCAATAGTCCCTATACCAGCATTCAATTAATAGGACATTGGTACAAGTAATACAAAAACCTACAATTGAAATATTTCCTTTTTATGTTTTCTGCAACAACTACATTACTTTCTCGTAAATGCAGTTACTGTGTAATCCCACAATTTATGGGGAAACCTCCAGGACTCCAGGAGGTGCCCAGACACCTAAACAGAATAACATAACTTCACGTGTCTGTCTGTCATGCACGTACACGCACACACACACGCGCGCGCGCGCACACACACACACACAC
>NW_022605592.1:616535-621726 GCF_008692095.1 Etheostoma spectabile | reverse complement strand
ACACACACACACACACACACACACACACACACACACACTCAGGGCTATAATTCTACTAACAGAAGCAGTACAGCCAGCTTCCCTTTGTGGGTCTTGGCAAACTTCCCAGAGTTTTATCAAAGTATGCAGGACAGGCCCCTCAGTGGCCCCACATCAGACAATACACTTCACACAGACCTGCAAGCCCAGCTGCTGGGTTATACAGTATGTATTGTGCATATACGGTACTTGTACAGCATGTGTGTATATGTACATGTCTGTACACAAGAGGAAAGATAAAAGAGAAAGGATGAGAGACAGGCTGAATGAGTAAGAACTAGGGTAGATGTGACCGGCATGATGGACACAGCGCATGAGTCACAGAGAGATAGGAGAGGAGAAAGGGAGAGAAAGAGGCCAAGAGAACCTTTGTACTGAAACTTCAAAAGCAACATGAAAACCACATGGGACCCCCCTCGCCTCCACCACTCCCCACCAGACTCCTCTGCATCCTCAAATCTGATCGGCTGTGACTGGAGCGTGGAGCGAGCTTCCCTTTGACATCAGTAATATGAAGAAGGGAATAAAGAAGGGAAGGAATGTGTGAAGGAATGAGGAGCCTGCAAAAATAAAAATCTAAATTAGGGCCTTGTCACACTTAAAGTCCGAACTAAGGTCCGAACAACGTTTTTAGATTGTATACATTTGAGCCTGTTAGTTTTGGTTTCACATTGTTATACAGAACTATGCATGACATAACTATGCACTGTCATCATCACATAGGTACTTGTTACTGATTGTTTCTCCTGTGCTCCCCATGAAACCGCAGCTCTTTTTGTTCTGTTGTGTTGAAAAGCAAGACAGGGAAATTTACTTGGGTTTTGAGGATTAGCAGCATTTATTGAGGGACAAACTGAAACCTACACTGTACATTTTCTAACACTTAAAGTTGCAATATGTAATGTATTTACTGTATTAAATCCAAAATTACCACAATATGTCGTCAGATATTAAGAAAATAAGTGAAGTTGAAATACCATCTGTTCTGACAATGCTAAAGCCAGTGTTTTCTCCTTTGAAATGTCAGTTTCATGAGAGAATTTGTGTTGTTTCTTTGGCCTTTGTGTTGTTCTCTGCCAATTTTGACAGCCAGGCGCGTTGCCAGATATCCCTGTAAAAGCGCAAATCCAGCGTGTTACAGCTGTAGTACAGGCATTGAAGCAGCAAACAAACAAACGTGATCAACGGAGATAGATTCTACCCGACCTTAAAAAACCTTGATATGTTTCTAACATCTGCATTTCATCCTACTATCTCTATACCCTTCAAATCCGATGTGTAATGGGCGGCTGTGGATCTGTGGTAGAGTGGTTGCCTGCCAATCAGAAGGTTGGTGGTTTGATCCCTGGCTGCTGGACTCCCTGCAGTCCCATGGCAAGTTACTTAGGCAAGAAACTGAACCTGACACTGAGTGTATATGTGTGTGAATGTTCTGATGAACAAGTGGCACCTTATCAGTCTGGCCTGGTAGCTAGATATCGGAGTCTGGTACACTGTTGTTCAGCCATGTTTCCACTACAACAAAAACACAGTGGTCTATGAACTCGTGTTGGGAGTTTTGTTGAAGTTGGATGTAGTCCAATTGGTTGTCTAATGATCAGACACTTGCAGGCAAGATGGATTGAACAGGTGGCCGTCTAGCATTATCTTCTTACGAAAATAATATCTTCCCACTTCTTACGAAAATCAATCCATGCTGATTTGACAACTTGCTCCAAAATTCTCAGAGAAGCTCCCTAAAGTGATGCGACAGCCAGCTAGTGCCTGCAGGGGCCACTGGCTCATCACTAGGCCAGTCATGCTCAGAGACCCCACTGTACACTGGAAGTCTGTCAGACCACACTCAAGAATAAGAGGCTTTTATTTCGCCGTTGACGGATCGTTTGGTTAAATGCAGGCCCGGCACCAGGGTGAAGTGACTAGGGGGGGAAGTAAAAATTGCAAGGAGGGATTTTTTTTCATAAAGTTGGATAAAATTAACTAATTTACTCAGGCTTTACCTGCTGCTCCAACAGCATTAGCACTCGTTAATATGACATTTCTTAAAGCAGTTAAGGTGTCAGTTTTTTATCTTTTTTAAATAGTATATTCGACTTGACAAAGTAACTATTTAAAAGTCAGCTTATGAGCTTTAGGCTCATTAGCTACTGTACATATTGAACACACACACACAGAGCTGTGACTGTAGGTGTGTTCCTGGTTGTAGATGTTTCCGTCCAGTAATGGTTGAGCCAATACAAAAAAAAATTAAGTAAATATTTATAAAGTTTAAGCTAGTGCAGTAAGCTAACGTTACACGATTAACGTCTAACTAGGTCTATCGCTAGACTGTAACTGTCATCCACTGTCCAGTCAGTGTCTGGGGGTCTGCTGCGCTGCGATGATACAGGTTGCTGTATCTACAGGTAGCTGAAGGTAAGATTCCTCATTTTATGAAAGTGACAGGTTATTGATCTGTCCCGGATCCGATTCTCCATCCAAATCTAGCTCGCTCTAGCTTCTAATAATGCAGCTGCCTTGTCAATAGACATGTAAACAGATCATGTTGCTAGGCAGTGACTTTTATAAGAGGGTTAAAGTCCTAGACATAGGCTACTAATTAAGTGAGAGGACGGCTGGAGTGGTTGCTCTCTGTGTCAAACATTGCCGCAAATGGGATTACATTCTTAGTATTTGAAACCCCCCTGATAAAAACGCCAGGGAGACCATGTAATAGTAAGCGTGTTTATAAGTTTTACGGACAAAGTTGAACCACGGGGACAGAAAATACGACTGAGGGGACAAAGCGTGTGACATAATATTTTTTTTTCAGAAGTTGAGTTTCAGTCTGTATGATAAATTACCAGTTGTACATACAGTGATCACATGCTATGGCTTGTTATGTAGACTAAAGGGGAAACACCAACATTTATAATTTGTATTGACGATTTCCATCTGTTGTCCCTGGGCATAGAGGGACACCTAGGACACACCAGTTTATACCCATTCAGAGAGGCATGCTTATTTTATATTTAAACAGATTAAAGCTAATAATAGTAGGAATCGCGTTCCATTCTTTTGAGTAAGTACGGGGTGTTTGCAAAAAAACGTAAACAAAAAAAGAAAACTCAATGATTTTTCAATATTATTGAAAATTTGTAACGTTATGAGGTTTTCTTGTCTGGTGAGTGTAGTTGTTTCCTTCTGTTATTTTAGAGGTAGACTGTAGGTAGCCTCTGGTGGTGTTGCACAATAACAGCAAGAACGCACCATCTCAAATTGTTAATGTTATATGTGCATGTGAAATTGCGTTTGCATTCTTCCAAGAACAACCAGTGAGTGTTCTCCCCAAGAACACCGGCCCGCTCTTTGCATTCTTGAGATTGAGAAACAGCCTCGGAGTTGTGGAACGCTGGCCAATCAGAGCAGACTGGTTTTTTTCCGGAGAGGGGGCTTGAAGTGACAGACACTCCAGCAGAGGGTGAATACAGGTGCGGCAGCAATGGGTTGTATAAGAAATATAAAGGATTTTTTGATTAAAGCATGTATACATGTTCTAGGAAAATCACAAAATACAAGTATGGACCTGATATAATAGATCCCCTTTAACTTTTCATGAAATGTGGTAGATGTGTGAACTGTCTGTTCAGTTTGTCCACCACAAGTCAACTAAGCGGTTAACCAAGCATCCTAACCATTACAGTATTCATAAGGTGTTTGGGATGCACTGGGTGCTGTTTTGCCCTGGGCTATAGTGAGTTAACTCTCCAGAAGACAGGCTGATCCGCTGACTTTATTAGATTAGATTAGATTCAACTTTATTGTCATTACACATGTACAGGTACAAGGCAACGAAATGCAGTTTAGGTCTAACCAGAAGTGCAATAGCAGTAAGTGCAGGATATATAATGGTTCCGTAGTGCAAGACATGGAATGTAATGGATAAATATAGAAAAGAATACTATTATAAACAGAGTTTTACAGATGGTTTGTCCTATGAATACAAAATATAGATAACAAGAATGTGAGCAAGATTTACAGCTAGGAATTTAGTGGATATTCATAATTGCAAATTTTACAGATATTTGCACAATAGCATACTAAATGGTTTACAGATTTTACAGGTGAGTGTACTATAAATATAATATATACAGGGGCTATATTATTATAGACAGAATTTTACAGAGCTATAATAAGTTAGGCTAAAATGCAGTATAACAATGGTTTAAAGGTAGTACAATAAGTAAAGTTTGGGCAGAAACATCAATTAAAGTGCGGTGGAAAGTAATGCATATTACAGTTAAAGTACGGTAGTGCGGATTTAAATGTAAACAATTGGTACTGTAAATAAATAAACAGTCAGCAGTGCAAATGAAATGTAAGTAGTGCAAAAAGGTAGTAGTGCAAAAGATGCAGATGTAAACAGTTGTTTACATAGTAACAGTCAGCAGTGCAGGTGAACATTAATATTGAGATAACAAAATGGAGGCAGGTGTGAGGGGGAGAGGAGAGTCTATCAGTATGAGGGGGTGGATCAATGACGAATGGAGTTCAATAAAGAGACAGCTCTGGGGAAAAAACTGTTCTTTAGTCTGCTGGTCCTGGTCCGGAGGACCTGAAACGCCTGCCGGAGGGCAGGAGAGAAAACAGTCTGTGGGCTGGGTGAGAGGAGTCCTTCAGGATGCTGCGAGCTCGATGCAGACAGCGTTTCCTCTGGATGTGCTCGATGGCGGGTAGTGGAGTCCCGGTGATGCGCTGGGCGTTTTTCACCACCCGCTGAGTGCCTTGCGCTCTGCACACAGAACAGCTCCCATACCACATGTTGCACAGTTGGTCAGGATGCTTTCTATTGCACAGCAATAGAGTTCACCAGGATAGTCGAGGAAAGGTGATTCTTCCTCAGTGTCTCAGAAGAAGAAAAGGCGTGGTGAGCCTTCTGACCAGGCAGGAGGTGTTGGTTGACCAGGATATGTCGCCGAGATGTGGATCCCCAGGAACTTGAAACTGGAGACACGCCGCAAACAGCCATTCCATCGATGTGGATGGTGTCGTGCGTGCCTCTTGGCTCCTTTTCTGAAGTCCACGATGAGCTCCTTGGTTTTGGTGGTGTTGAGTAGCTGGTTATTTTCAGTGCACCATGTGGCCAGGTGCTGGATCTCTTCCCTATAGGCAG
>NW_022605592.1:616195-616353 GCF_008692095.1 Etheostoma spectabile | reverse complement strand
TTGGAGCCTGATCGAACATTCTGGGGTCTGTTGGTAAGAAAGTCCAAAATCCAATTGCGCGTGGAGGTGTTGATGCTCAGGGCTCCAAGTTTGGCTATTAACTTAGACGGGATGACAGAGTTGAATGCTGAGCTGAAGTCAACAAACAGTATTCGTGC
>NW_022605592.1:616078-616185 GCF_008692095.1 Etheostoma spectabile | reverse complement strand
TTATTGTCCAGATGTGTGAGCACAGAGTGCAGTGCCATGTAAACCGCATCATCTGTGCTCCTATTGCTACGGTAGGCGAACTGGTGTGAGTCCAATGTTGATGGTAG
>NW_022605592.1:615962-616068 GCF_008692095.1 Etheostoma spectabile | reverse complement strand
AGGTGTGCCAGGACCAGCCGCTCAAAGCACTTCATTACGATGGGTGTGAGTGCTACAAGGTGGTAGTCGTTAAGGCACTTCGGGCTGGAGTGTTTTGGCACTGGCA
>NW_022605592.1:615827-615952 GCF_008692095.1 Etheostoma spectabile | reverse complement strand
GCATTTAAAGCATGTTGGTACAGCTGCTTGGGCAAGAGACAGGTTGTAGATGTCTGTAAAAACTCCTGCGAGCTGCTCCGCACATGCCCTGAGTACGCGTCCAGGGATGTTATCCGGTCCAGCAG
>NW_022605592.1:595063-615802 GCF_008692095.1 Etheostoma spectabile | reverse complement strand
CTTCCTTGAACGAGCTTACTGACTTTTATGCTCGCTTTGAAAGAGACAACAGAGAAACTGCCACAAGCTCAACACCTCAGCTGACCACCCCCCCCATCCACTCTCCTCCCCAGATGTCTGCAAGGCACTGAGCAGGATCGCACGCACAGGCTGCGGACGATAACTCCCTGGACGCTCACTCAGGCATGTGCGGAGCAGCTCGCGAGAGTTTTTTACAGACACTCACACCTGTCTCTTTGCCCAAGCAGCTGTACCAACATGCTTTAAATGCACGTCCATTGTGCCAGTGCAAAACACTCCAGCCCGAAGTGCCTTAAACGACTACCACCTTGTACACTCACACCCATCGTAATGAAGTGCTTTGAGCGGCTGGTCCTGGCACACCTAAAAGACTCGCTACCAATCAACATTGGACTCACACCATTCGCCTACCGTAGCAATAGGAGCACAGGATGCGGTTTCATGGCACTGCACTCTGTGCTCACACATCTTGACAATAAGAACACTTATGCACGATACTGTTGTTTGTTTTCAGCTCAGCATCAACTCTGTCATCCCGTCTAAGTTAATAGCCAAACTTGGAGCCCTGAGGCTCAAACACCTCCACGCAATTGGATTTTGGACTTTCTTAACCACAGACCCCAGAATGTTCGTATGGTCCAACTGCTCCCACTCCATCACACTCAACACTGGTGTACCACATGGCGTGTGCTGAGCCCGTTTCTCTACTCCCTCTTCACCTCCGCTGCAATCCTGTGTACGAATCTAATTCCATCATCAAGTTTGCGGACAACCCTACGTGATTGTTCTCATCAACAACAACTAGTGACTGCCTATAGGGAAGAGTCCACACCTGCCCACATGGTGCACTGAAATAACCAGCATCAACACCCCAAACAGGATCATCGGGACTTGCAGACAAGGAGCACAAGAGGCAACCACGACACCATCCACATCGATGGAATGGCTGTTGAGCGTGTCTCCAGTTTCAAGTTTCTGGGGATCCACATCTCGGCGACATATCCTGGTCAACCAACACCTCCTGCCTGGTCAAGAAGGCTCACCAGCGCCTTTTCTTCCTGAACCTGAGGAAGATCCCTTTCCTCGACTATCCTGGTGAACTTCTATTGCTGTGATAGAAACATCCTACCAACGTGCACAGTGTGGTATGGGAGCTGTTCTGTGGCAGAGCGCAAGGCACTGCAGCGGGTGGTGAAAAAACGCCCAGCGCATCACCGGGACCCACTACCCCCATCGAGACACATCCAAGAAAAAAGAGGAAACGCTGTCTGCATCGAGCTCGCAGCATCCTGAAGGACCCTCTCACCCAGCCCACAGACTGTTTTCCCTCCTGCCCTCCGCAGGCGTTTCAGGGTCCTCCGGACCAGGACCACAGACTAAAGAACAGTTTTTTTTACCCCAGAGCTGTCTCTTTATTGAACTCCCATTCGTCATTGATCCCACTCCCCTCATATACTGATAGACTCTCCTCTCCCTCCTCACCCTGCCTCCCTTTTGGTTATCTGCAATAGTCAATGTCCCTGCACTGCTGACTGTTACTATAGTAACAACTGTTTACATCGCATCTTTTGCACTACTTACCTTTTTGCACTACTTAATTTCTTTGCACTGCTACTGTGTTTATTTATTACAGTACCAATTGTTTACATTTACAATCCGCACTACCGTACTTTAACTGTAATATGCAATTACTTTCCACCGCACTTTATTCGGATAGTTTCTGCCCAAACTTTACTTTATTGTACTACCTTTCACCTTGTTATACTGCCATTTTAGCCTAACTTATTATAGCTATCTGTAAAAATTCTGTCTAATAATAATAGCCGCCTGTATATATATATATTATAGTACATACTCACCTTTAAAATGTTAAACCATTAGTATATTATGCTATTGTCAAATATCGGTAAAAAATTTGCAATTATAGTAATATCCACTAAATTCCTAGCTGTAAATCTTGTCACCATTACTTGTTATCTATATTTTGTATTCCTAGGACAAACCCTCTGTTAAAACCTGTTTAATACTAGTATCTTTTCTATATTTATCCATTACTATCCATGTCTTGCACTACGGAACCATATATATCCTGCACTACTGCTATTGCACTTCTGGTTAGACCTAAACTGGCATTTCGTTGCCTTGTACGTACATGTGTAATGACATACGTGAATCTAATCTAATTAATAAAGTCAGCGGATCACCTGTCTTCTGGGGGTTAACTCACTATACCCCAGGGCAAAACAGCACCCAGTGCTCCAAACCACCTTATGACTAGTAATGGTTAGGATGCTTGGTTACCACCGCTTAGTTTGACTTGTGGTGGACAAATGAACAGACAGTTCACACATCTACCACATTTCATGAAAGTAAAGGGGATCTATTATATCGTTCCATACTTGTATTTTGTGTTTTCCTAGAAACATGTATACTCGCTTTAAATCAAAAAAAATCCTTATATTTCTTATACAACCCATTGCTCTGCCGCACTGTATTCACCCTCTGCTGGAGTGTCTGTCACTTCAAGCCCCCTCTCCGAAAAAACCAGTCTGCTCTGATTGGCCAGCGTTCCAAACCCGAGGCTGTTTCTCAATCTCAAAATGCAAAGAGCGGGCCGGTGTGTCTTGGGGAGAACACTCACTGGGTTCTTGGAAGAATGCAACGCAATTTCACCTCACATATACACATTAACAATTTTGAGATGTGGCTTCTTTCTTGCTGTTATTTGTGCACCCCAACCAGAGGCACCTACAGTCTACTCTAAATAACAGAAGGAAACAACTACACTCACCGACAAGAAACCTCTAACGTTACAAATTTTCAATACTATTGTAAAATCTTGAGTTTTCTTTTTTTGTTTACGTTTTTTTGCAAACACCCCTACTTACTCAAAAGAATGGAACGCGATTCCTACTATTAGTAGCTTAATCTGTTTAAATATAAATAGCATGCCTCTGAATGGGTTAAACTGGTTGTGTCCTAGGTGTTCCCTCTATGCCCAGGGACAACAGATGAAATCGTCAACAAATTATAAATGTTGGTGTTCCCTTTAGTCTACATAACAAGCCATAGCATGTGATCACTGTATGTACAACTGGTAATTTACATACAGACGCAACTCAACCTTCTAAAAAAAAATATTATGTCACACGCTTTGTCCCTCATGTCTTTTTTGTCCCCTTGGTTCAACTTTGTCCGTAAAACTTATAACACGCTTACTATTACATGGTCTCCCTGGCTTTTTATCAGGTTTTTCAAATACTAAGAATGTAAATCCCATTTTCGCAATGTTTGACACAGAGAGCAACCACTCCACGCCGTCCTCTAACTTAATTAGTAGCCTATGTCAGGACTTAACCTCTATAAAAGTCACTGCCTAGCAACATGATCTGTTACATGTTCTATTGCCAAGCGCTGCATTATGAGAGCTAGAGCGGCTAGTTTGGATGGAGAATCGATCCGGGACGATCAATAACCTGTCCCTTTCTAAATGATAAACTTACCTTCAGCTACCTGTAGTACAGCAACCTGTAGCATCGCAGCGCAGCAGACCCCCGACACTGACTGGACAGTGGATACAGTTACAGTCTTAGCGATAGACCTAGTTAGACGTTAATCGTGTAACGGTTAGCTTACTGCACTAGCTTAAACTTTAAATATTTACTTATTTTTTTTTGTATTGCTCAACCATACTGGACGGAACAATCTACAACGCTGAACACACCTACAGTCCAAGCTCTGTGGTGTGTGTTCAATATGTACATTAGCTAATGAGCCTAAAGCTCATAAGCTGACTTTTAACTAGTTACTTTTGTCAAGTCGAAATACTATTAAAAAGATAAAAAAACTGCACCTAACTGCGCTTTAAGAATGTCAATTAACGAGTGCTAATGCGGGGGAGCAGCAGGTAAAGCCTGAGTAAATTAGTTTAATTTATCCACTATTATGAAAAAAACCCTCCTTTGCATTTTTACTTCCCCCCAGTCACTTCACCACCCGGTGTCCGGGCTGCATTTAACACCAAACATCCGTCAACGGCGAAATAAAACACTCTTATTCTTGAGTGTGGTCTGACAGACTTCCAGTGTACAGTGTGTCTCTGAGCATGACGGGCCTAGTGATGAGCCAGGCCCCTGCAGCACTAGCGCTGGCTGTCCGCATCACTTTAGGGAGCTTCTCTGAGAATTTTGGAGCAAGTTGTCAAATCAGCATGGTGATTTTCCGTAAGAAGTGGGAAGATTTATTTTCGTAAGGAAGAATGCTAGACGGCCACCTGTTCAACCTTCTTGCCTGCAAGTGTCTGATCATTAGACAACCAATTGAAGCATCCCACTCAACAAACTCCAACACGAGTTCATAGACCACTGTGTTTTGTTGTTGGAACACTGCTGAACAACAGTGTACCAACTCCGATATCTAGCTACCAGGCCAGACTGATAAGGGCCACTTGTTCATCAAACATTCACAACACACTATACACTCAGTGTCAGGTTCAGTTCTCTGGCCTAAGTAACTTGTCCATGGGACTGCAGGGATTCCAGCAGCCAGGGATCAAACCACCAACCTTCTGATTGCAGGCAACCACTCTACCACAATCCACAGCCCCCATTACACTCGGATTTAGTATAGAGATAGTAGGATGAAATGCAGATGTTAGAAACATATCAAGGTTTTTAAGGGTCGGGTAGAATCTATCTCCGTTGTCACGTTTTGTTTGCTTTGCCTTCAATGCCTGTACTACAGCTGTACACGCTGGATTTGCGCTTTTACAGGGATATCTGGCAACGCGCCTGGCTGTCAAAATTGCAGAGAACAACACAAAGGCCAAAGAACAACACAATTCTCTATGAAACTGCCATTTCAAAGGAGAAACACTGGCTTTAGCATTGTCAGAACAGATGGTATTTCAACTTCACTTATTTTCTTAATATCTGACGACTATTGTGTAATTTGGATTTAATACGTAAATACTTACATGCAACTTTAAGTTTAGAAAAGTTACAGTGTAGGTTCAGTTTGTCCCTCAATAAAGCTGCTAATCCTCAAAAACCCAAGTATTTTCCCTGTCTTGCTTTCAACCAACAGAACACAAAAGACTCGGTTTCATGGGGAGCACAGGAGAAAACCATCGTAACACCTATGTGATGTGACAGTGCATAGTTTGTCTGCATAGTCTGTTAACAATGTGAAACCAAAACTAACAGGCTCACTGTATCCAATCTAAAAAACTGTTGTTCGGACCTAGTTCGACTTTAAGTGTGACAAGGCCATTTAGATTTTTTATTTTGCAGTGCTCCTTCCTCACACATTTCCTTCCCTTCTTTATTTCCCTTCTTCATATTACTGATGTCAAAGGAAGCCGCTCCGCTCCAGTCACAGCCGATCAGATTTGAGGTGCAGAGGAGTCTGGTGGGGAGTGTGGAGGCGAGTGGGGTCCCATGGGTTTTCATGTTGCTTTTGAAGTTTCAGTACAAGGTTTCTCCTTGGCCTCTTTCTCTCACCTCCCTCCTCTCTATCTCTCTGTGACTCATGCGCTGTGTCCACATGCCGTCACATCTACCCTATTCTTACTCTTCAGCTGTCTCTCATCCCTTCTCTTTTAATCTTTCCTCTTGTGTACAGACATGTACATATACACCACAGCTGTACAAGTCCCGTATATGCACAATACTACTGTATAACCCAGCAGCTGGGCTTGCAGGTCTTTGGAGTGTATTGTCTGATGTGGGGCCCTGAGGGCCTGTCCTGCATACTTTTGATAAAACTCTGGGAAGTTTGCAAGCACCACAAAGGGAAGGCTGGCTGTACTGCTTCGGTTAGTAGAATTATAGCCCTGGTGTGTTGTGTGTGTGTGTGTGTGTGTGTGTGTGTGTGTGTGTGTGTGTGTGGTGTGTGTGTGCGCGCGCGCGCGTGTGTGTGTGTCGTGTACGTGCACGACAGACAGACACGTGGTTTGTTATTCTGTTTAGGTGTCGGGCACCTCCTGGAGTCCTGGTAGTTTCCCCATAATTGTGGGTTACACAGTACCTCATTTACGAGAAAGTAATGTAGTTGTTGCAGAAAACATAAAAGAATATTTCAATTGTAGTTTTTTTGTATTACTGTACCATGTCCTATTAAATTGAATGCTGGTATAGAACTATTGTATATGCTAACTCCAGCATTTTAAAAAATAAAATAGTGTAATGTTAAATCTCTGAAACATTGCTAAAATATTAGTCCTCATGGAATATTTGGGGTCATGCAAACATTTAGAGGGGTTAAACTGATTTAAACAAAAAAAAAATTACATTTACATTTTTGATAGGACAGCTGAAGACATGAAAGAGGAAGGAGAATGCATGCAGCAAAGGCCAAAGGCCAGAGTGGAAGCCGGCCCGCTGCTTATGGGTGCCCCCTCTACAAATTGTGCTTTCAGGGCTGACTTATTTTGATGCATGTACTGTATATGACTGAGCGTCACCCATGCTGTGATTGATTGAGTTAAGCACATATGGTTAGGTTGGCAAAGTGAAACAGAATGTTATGTTGTAAAATTGGAAGATTTAACCAGATTTTGGGAATTGTTTGCCTAGCTGGAAATAGTTTATTTGAGACAAAAAACAGGAAAAAGATGGTGTTTATTAGTATTGTGTCTTTCCCTACACATCATCCATCAACGCTTTTCTGGACATGACTATTCTGTCCCCCGCTGTCATTCCTCTCTGTTATACCTTTAAGACCAAGATTTCCGTCTCACATTGTCCTGCTTGAGGCTTCATGGCTTTCAGTCTGTGTCTGTTTGAGTTCCAGCTTAAGTGTATTTTAGAGCCCAAATCCCTTCCAGCTCCATCTTTTGTAGCAAGGATCCAGAGAGTCACATCATCATTTGTGTCTGTTGTGTGAAATATAGTCAATGTTCTCATAAAAAGTAATTAGTTAATGCAAACATTATCACAAATAAACTATAACAATTCTATAAATAAGTAGTAAGTAATGATAGTGAGAAACAATGATAGTGTTTCAGCTTAGGGCAAGTGCTCAGGATGAAGGCATAGCGTATTACGGCTGCACCACTTCTTCCATTACAAAGCAATTGCTTTGAAAATTTAACAGCATTCTTTTCTTAGTCATCCAAAGACACAGCGTGGGTATAGTTAGGGAATCCGAGCCTATCTGAAACAATGCTGCCATGGGTACCACTTAATACTGTAATTTGTACTGGTATAACTGTCTGTAGCATTGCAATCCCTATAATCATGTCACTTTGCAATAGGGACCAATGGCAACCTGCATGATTGGGTTTTCTTAATTTCCATGGCCAAATGATGAATGGATATTGATTTCTTAATTGTTGATTCTTAGTCTTGATACATAAAAAGAGAATTCGGGGCTACAAAAAAACGATTGTGAATGAAATCACTTTTACACAGAATGAAATGGGTGGCGATGTAGTGACTAGGGTTAGAAGACTAATGAATTCAAAACCCCTCCGGGACTATTATTACCTAGGGGCCTATGGTAATTTCAATAATTTGGGAGGTCTTCTCTAATCATACCCTGTGCAATCTGCAATTTCTGTTATTTTCAAGTAAAAATTCCACGCAAATTACCTATAGAGGTTGTGTGATAATCTTATTCTACATGAAATCTCGAAGATTTACATCATAAATGATGCCAGTAAATTGGATTTAAACAGCGACTTTGCTCTCTGTGCGGAATACGGATGTGTAATTTCTAAATCACATGTGGTCCGCTGTACTGTAATACTAATTGTGTGCAATAGGGCTCAGATTGATTGCAAATGGTCTCTTGATTACGACTCGATACAGAACGGTCAGAATCGGTAATTCACCTGTACATCTTAGAGAATACAGAATTAAAGTGCTTGAGCCCCTGGAATGTCCTTCAAAATATGCAAAACCCGTCCTCAAGCCCAACTTGTCATAAACGACGCTGGTCAGGACCCCTTGGTGTCACGGTCTGGTGCTTTTAATAAGTCTGTTTGTTTCTCGTCGCCTTGTATAAACGGCGCACAAGCTGCAGATCAGATATTATCTTATGATTGAGCATAACTATTTATTTATTTTTGACTGTAGCCAGTGTTAAAGTGCCTTCCCTAGCATGGACCATGCCACAACCATGTTTAGTTAAAGATTTAATGAACATTATGAATGTGCAGATGACATTAGATGTGCAATAGATAATTGATGTGGATTTTGTGTGATGGGTGTCTGGGAGGATGTATGATGACTGGGTGGAAGAGACTCAGATTGGGGGTTCCGTCTCAGAAGAAGTTTTTGCCTGAATAGTTTACAGACCCCCAAAGTGTCGATTGTATAGAATTGAGTTGTGTGTGGGCTGACTGAGATCGTTGAGATTGTTAGTGAATGTAAGATCGTATGCCGGGATAAACCAGCGGCCTGGGAACTGATGGTTTAGTCGGAAATGCCTGATCTGGCAACTGTGGATGCTCGCAAAGCGAAAGAGTGGCTGGAATATGTTTGGGTGATATGGCTGAAATGCAAGAATGCTGTTCAGCTGTTTCTCGAAACCAGAGTCATGTGGCATTTTTTGATACTGAAAAGTAGTGTTGTGGAGATGCCTTGAAGGCGTACCTGGAGCCGATGATTTGATTAGTGGCTCGTAAGGTGAGGTAGGAGCTGAGTTGGAAGACAAATAGGGAAGAAATTCTAATGGTGAATATGGAGAGTTGTGTGGTATGTCGATAAAACCGGGATGACAGAAGGATTATAGATGGAGAAGTCTGCAAATTCTGAACCCCTCAAAAGCCTAAAGCTTGATGAAGGGCATGGGTTGATGAAATTGCAGATGGACTAACGTCCGAGAGCCAACATGTGCTTGATGTGCCTTAGCAATTCCAGCCAGTAAGTAGACTGTGAGTGTTGGGACTGTTGATGACATGTTTGTGATGCATAAGAGGTTCTCAGCTGTTGTTTTAGTTGACATGTGGTTAAAAACGTGGACACTGGTTTGAGGTGATGTCTGATTCTGGAGACGAGTGTCGGTGAAATATATTCTGTTGAATTTCAGTTGGGAAAGAAGAAGACTAAGAATCTTCGAGCACGAAAGTAGGTAGGTCCCCTTGACGCTGGATGTGGCACTGGAATTGCAGTATGGCGCTCGGAAGAGAGGGAGCAGAAGCCGATCTGCCAGGAAAAGCTGAAGAAGGGTAAGGAAGGGATGAGGGGAATGCATGCACGGGGTCTTGTAAGCTTAGAACAGTATCAAAAGGCAGAGATCCTGAGACATGACAGACAGGGAAGCAGCCGTGGCAAGCGAGACCCGTGACATCATGCTGACGCAGGGCTCAACGCTGGCGGGAACCCGGAGTGCCAGAGGCCCCGTGGTTGCCGCCTCTGGGGTATCAACGGAGGCTAGGAGAGCCGGTACAATGCATACTGGTGTCAATGAGGTACCGTTGAAGCGGCCATGGGTCCAGTCTCTGATATCGGGTGTCTCTGTGGGGCAGAGACGGCCCGGCATGGGGAGGGGCGCGCAGCGCCGAGGAGAGTAGCGGGCGCCTCTACAGGAGGAGGCTGATGATGCTGAGAGGCTAGACGCCATCCCCGTGTGCCGATTCCCGACCTATAATAAACATAGGGAAAGATCCTGAGAGCCCGCTGGAAGCGGCGGAAGCTGAAGCCTTAAGCCCTAGGAGCCAGGGATCGTTCTGCGGGGAGGAAGAGATCCGTCCGAAGCCGAGCCATGGTTGACCGCGGTACCGAAATCGGCGTCGTGAAACATATCTGATCCCAACGCTGCAGCGTGACTGAAACATGCCCTGTTTCGAATAGATCGTCGTTCAGAATCGTCGTTGACATCAGTGAATGTAGCTATAGCTCCAGATCAATGACTGAGAGCTTGAAACGCTGACCCTCTTGCATCAACAATCAGAGACACGAGCCTGGCTGCGCAGCGCGGTATAGTAGGTTTGTCTGGTGACTAAAGTATTATTTAGGCGTGGCCCTCCTCAAACCTTAGTAACAATTAACCTCCATTTAACTCTTACATTAAAAATTATGGCCAATGAGCCACAGCTGAATGTTAAACTTTCTGTAAAATGTGAACTGTAAATCCAAACACTATGTAGATTATCTGTGATTTTCACTTTTGGTTTTTACATATAGGCTTTGTTTTAAAAGTAGCAAGTAGTCCCCACTGTGAGAAAAATATTAATGTAAATGTAGAGGGAGATATAGTAAAAAAACAGCAAAAAAACAAAAAAATATTTGGATGCATCAGTTATCATTGCTGTAGTCCTCTGAATCAGATCTAACTCGTGCGTCCCTAGAGAATCCCACCCCCTAGTAGTGACAAAATAGAGCCATAAACAAGGGTTTTCTTTTAGTGCTAGAACAAACCCAGTCTTGATGGTAAGTCAGAATTTGGCGTAAACAGAATAGAACTGTGCCATCATGCCTTGTTACCACTGTGCAGGCTGGTGGTGGTGGTGTAATGGTGGGGGATGTTTTCCTTGCACACTTTAGGCCCCTCAGTGCCAATTGGGCCTGGTTTAAAAGCCCCGGCCTACCTGCATTGTTTCTGACCATGTCCCATCCCTTTATGGCCACCATTGACCTATCCTCTGATGGCTACTTCAGCAGGATAATGCACCATGCACAAAGCTCACATAATTTCAGATTGTTTTTCTTGAACATGACAATGAGTTCACTGTACTAAAATGGCCCCCACAGTCACAAGATGTCAACCCCAATAGAGTACTTTGGGATGTGGTGGAACGGAGCTTCGTGCCCGGATGTGCATCCCAAAATCTCCATCAACTGGCAAGATGCTATCCTCTCAACAGGACCAACATTTCTAAAGATGCTTTCAGCACTGTTGAATCATACCACTGAATTAAGGCAGTTCTGGAGGAGAAAGGGGTCAAAAACAGCATTAGTATGGTGTTCCTAATAATCCTATATGTTAGTGTATTTTGTACAAAAAAATCTGCACTTTACCGTTAGATACCAGTTAACCAGTTAGTTACCAGTTAAGTTACAGCAGCTGAACAAGAACTTTTGTAGGTGACTAAAATTAACTTTGATGAAGTGAAAACACAATTAAAAGGACATGTTTAAGTGAAAACAGACAAGGTGTAGGTGGTGCCAGTAGAGCTGGATTGATAAAGGAAGCTTTCCACTTATTTCAAACAGTCATGGTACGATGGCTTTGATGACCTGACGTAATGGTGCAAAGCAATGTTTGGCTCTTTAGCTGTGAAAAGTTTGTCATCGTGCCTTTATTTGCAGTCAAACACTCAGTGTAATGACTTTACAATTGCTAATTAGCTTGTTAGATAGCAACAACTGACCAAACCAGGCACTGCACACATACAAACTTGTGTAACATTTTAAGGTGGTCCTACAGCAGAGATAATGATAACCCTAACCCTTACCTAAAGGATTGGTGTTTTTTCAAGCACACATTAACCTTGGATGTTGTGATTTGAAAGTAAATATATAAAAAGAAGAAAAAAACAGTAAATTCTGCTGCTGTTTAACTGCACATGACAACTTCATGCACCCTTTTTTAATTAATAGCAATTTAATGAAAACATGATGACACTGGAGACCCATCCGACATGAGGTTGCTCCAGTTATATTTGTTTTTGTCAAAAACACTTATATCAGAGAACTCTTTCTACAATGGACTTATCTCACAGGGAGACGTTGACCCTGTCACATGCTTTCAACAAAATGATTCTTGTTCTGTGTTTTTGTCAAAGTCAACATATTTGTCGACTTATATATCCTATATGATATATATATTATATATATATATATATATATATATACTTGACAATTCTTACTTGACACTCAGTTGAAGTCTTTCGTACAAAAATGGCATAATCCATTTGTTTTAACCACTTACCAGAATGACTTCTGACATCTAACATAGACCCATTTAATTTTTCAGATGCAATCTCAAACTTCTTCCTTTACACTTAGCTGTGCTTTCATTACAGAATGTATACACCATTGATTTAAGTAACACAGAATGACTGCTGACATACATTTTATTTTACAGTGAAATCTCAAAATGGTATTTATCCTCTCAGAATTTTTCCTCCATGCAGTGTGTCCCAGTGACCATTGTTCTATCCCAGTTTGAAAGCAATATTGCATGTCGCCAGTCTCAAAATCCACCCGATGTATGAGGCCTTTTAGAATATACTTGAGCCTGGGGCAGCTGTTCCCACCAACTCATGTGGAAAGAAATTTCTCACTCAACTGCAAAAATAAGACATTTTCCAAGGTCCTGCCTATCATTTCTGCCCTCAGGGTGAAAGGGCATCAGCAAAGTGCGCTGAATACTTTAGTGAGCTCAATTTATTTAAGATGAATAAGAAAAGCCTTTGATGTTTCAGCTTAAGGGAAGTAGTCTTTCAGCAGCTCAGAATCAATGAAAGCGCCCTTGAGTATATATAATTGCTACTTTGTCAGATCCTTATCTTAAAAAATCAATATGTTGTTATGCAGCACTAGGAGAATATGCAAATGAAATACTTGCTCTGGTTTTATTGACGTAGTTGCAGCATAGGTCTTTGTAGCTAATGGTAGCTAATTTGACTAACCGTAACTGCTTGTTTTACATGCTTTTGACTGTGTGAAAGTATGAATATTTGATGAGAGTTTTGAGCTCTGAAACCACTAATTTGCATATTGTTGAATCAGTGTTTTACATACATGTGTTTTTCATATCAGGATTAATGTTCAGATGGCCACGGAGAAAGCAGACTGGCTACAGCTGTCTGCTGACAGCGCATCCACCTCTTTCTCTCTCTCTCTCTCCCCCCTCTCGGTCGTGTAGTTTATATGCTTTTATGCTTTATGCTTTTTATTCTTTTAATTTTTGCATTTTCTGTTCAATATGAATGTCTTTAGAGTGTATGTTAGTGGATTAGTTTCTTGGATTTTGCATTTCTGCATGGGTAGGGTAGGGTGAAAGCACAAAAGGTTTCACACTGTCCGTTCAACTGATCATTACGTTACATTATCAAAAACAACACACATCACATTTAACCACCAGTAACCGCCTGATCGCCAGACCCTTCAGAGTCGGGAAAGAAAGTGCCCAGACTCCTTAAAGTCAAGCTGTTTATTGATTTCTTTGAGGAGAAGGCACTTTATAAACTGACAAATTCAATATATTTGTGCCTTTTGTTTTTGATCAAATTGTTTTTAAATTATTTTATATTTTAAGAAACACAAACAGTGACAAACAATTACAAACAATAACTGAGAAGTAGAATGCGCCAAGGGCCAAAACAAATACAATTTGTAAAATAACAAAATAAATACATAAACACAGAGAGACAGGAGGAGGAGACAAAACAGCACATGCAGAACAGACACACCACAACAACACAAGACAAGAGACCATCCAGATCTCACAGAGTCAGCAATGTCCATCCAGTCCAGAATCTTTCCCAGCGCTCCATTTAGCGTGGTGGAGAGCTCCATAAAACCTATCCAAAAAGGAAAGGCTGGAAGGCTAACAGGTGATTCAGAGTCCCAGCACCTTAACAGTAACAGCACAGTAACATTAAACAAGGTGACATTTGGATGCATATTGTTCCAGAACTACCAACGGAGAGCACTCCCAGACATGTGAGATACAGTGCGCTTTAAATAAATGTTTTTGGTAGAAGTGATATTTCTACACATCAATAATTTACTAAGTAAGTTTGTAGAGTCAGAAAACCAACAGAGGCCAACAGTCATACATGCATGCTGCTCATTCTGTGGATGGATCTGGAATTGAAGGGGCGTGTCAAAATAATCCAGTGTTGTGTTCAATAATGTGCGTTGATTGATTCTGTGAAGAAAACGGTCAGTATGGCCAACAGTTGAGGAAGGAAGGAAGGAAATGTTGTGCATGCGGGTTATGTGCATTTCACACTGAAATACTCACAAATGGTCGTTCCAGACATTGCTTTGAGACCAGCGGACTTTGATTAAAATTGTTTGAGAGGGGAACACACATAAGAAGTGCAGAAGATTATAGGCTGCTCAGCCAAAATGATTTCAAATTCACAACAAAGTGGGGAAAAAAAAATCAACTACCGTTGTAAGGGATGGAAGAATAGGCAAAATGACAAGGTTCAACTAATGATCGCTTCAGAAAATCAAGAAGACTTAAAGTTACCGGTGAGTACTGTTACGACAGAGAAGGCTATGTGAAGCAAAGCTATCATCTAGAAGCAACCCTCTTCTCCCCCGCAAAGTCTCCATTGCTGAAAAACAGACATGTACTGAATAGGTTGAAATCTACCAAGGGACACACTGACTGGCCAAAGATGAAATGGCGCACATTCTGTGGACTGATGAGACTAAATTGTTCTTCTATGGCCGCAGTCTTGTTCCAGATGAACCCGATTGATGTTATGGCCAATCCCCGGACCTCATCCCATAGAACACTTGGGGGTGACATACAAAATGCTGTTCCAAGAGCCAAACCCGATAATGCAGAGGAATTGTGGAATTAGTTCAATGGTCCTGGGCTGGAATACCTGTTCACAGGTGGCAGAAGTTGGTCGACTCCATGCAACACAGATATGAAATCGTTCTCAGAAATAATGGTTATGCAACTAAATATTACTGCAGTGATTCAAAGTAAAAGAGAGTTTTTAGTTTACACAGTAAATGTTTTGAGTTTGTAAGAAATTGCAAACACTGTTGTTTTTGGGCGGATGTTGTCTCGTGGTAAGCGGTTGCCTGCCAATGTGAAATTTGGTGGTTCAATCCCTGGCCCTGCAGTCCCATGTCGAAGTTGCCGATCTGGCGCCATCGGAGTGTGAATGTGTATGAGTGTATATCTGATGCCAGGTGGCACCTTTGTACGGCAGCTCGGCCACAGTGTGTGAATGTGAGTAAATGTGAATGGTTCTGTACTATGTAAGCGCTTTGAATAGTGAAGCCTAGAAAAGCGCTATATAAAATACTGTCCTATTTAAAAAGATTTTGAACAGCCGAATATTCCTTTTCTTCACTTTCTGTAAAGTAGAACACAAACTTGATCATTTTGGTCATGTTTTGATTTGAATTGAATGTGCAGTTCCCAATGCTTGATATTATAAATCAAAGCTATCTGAAACATTGAGCATTATTCACATTTTTTAAAGCCCTGCTATTATTCTGAACACAACTGTATGTCCCTTGTACTTTAATTGGGCAGTGCACAAAAGGGCTTTTATTATTTTCATGGGGTGCATTTTACGGGGTGAGATGTCCTATGAATGAAATTGTTAAACTGGCTGATGGTCTGATTGCGTATAACTTGCTAGACCATCATCACCCAGTTTGACTCGATACTCAGACCGTGGCATCAGGTACCCAGATCCTCTCAATAGGAAGGGCAGAGCGGCCAATATCACTAAGAACTGTCAGCCTTGTCCATGGCCCAGTTTTAAGCTGCACCGTAACTAACTTCTGAATAGGATGGATGTAAGGCCCCGCCAGGGGACACCGTGAGCCCTTGATACCGATCTTAAAGACTGAAGGTAAAAGAAAAGAGACGTGCAGACCTGATCATCTGCACCTCAATTTCCTGCTTTGTCAGGTAAACATAACACATTAAGTAGTTTTTTCTATGTATAAAACTCATGTCAGTTTGCCCACGGAATGTACCGCTGGCAGCTGCTACGATGCATGCTCTAGACGACTCTATGTATATACTCCTATTAATACTTTTACTAAAAATTAGGAAATACTACTGCTGAATATCATTTTGCAGCTCTGTGAATAACAGCTTCCATAGACAAAATCGGATTGGTAATAATCGTAACCTAAAGATGTCTCCCCTTCCTTCATCCTCGCTTCTTCCTTCTCTGTTGGCATAAAATGACATCTGTAGCCTATCAGGTTTTACAAACCTTCACATAATATTTTTATGACCTGACCTCATGAATATTATAAAAGTGCAGGAGCACACATCAAATAGGGTCGGAACAGCTGATTCAGGTCAGTAAAAGCTCAATGGCCATAATCCCACTGCTCCCCCTGGTGGATCCATAAAACATTTCACTGCTTTCCACACAGAAGTATTGCAGAGGATTTTATTCAAGCCAGGCTAGAACCCGCTCCCCGGGGGTGAAGTCCCACAGACCTGCCTGGCCCCTACACGATGCTTATAGAAAATATATAAATTATAGATGGCTTCATCTGTAAAGTAAGAAACTATAATCCTACACATATGGGCTTTAACAGAAGTTAGGTGTTTGTGGCTGACCATGGTTTTGTATTTTCGTAACTTGTACCTTTCAATTCAAAATAAATAAAGTAATTATAATAAAAGTAAATAAATAAATATACACACTATCACTTACAATTACAGATACCCACTTACAAAAATACACCGCATTTCTAGTGACGGGAGAACTTAAGCAAATTCATTGTTAAATGGGAAGATATAACATTCACATAGACATCTACTGTTTAACACATCAGGGCCTTATAGGATAAGCCTTTTGACCACTTTGTCATGGTTTTGGAATCATGGCTTGTATGTTCTGTTCATTGTTAATAATCTTTGTTTTACTGTTTCATATCATATCGTGTTTTCCCCCCTTGTCTTGTCTAGTTTATAGTTTCCTGTCTTGAGTTGTTACATTTAGGTCTTTTCTGTTTCCTGTTTTAATTTTGACAATCTGGGTTTTTCTGTTTTGTTTAGTATTGCTTTCTTCTTTTCCAGGGGCCTCTTTGCCGAGTAGAATAAAGATCTCCAGATAAGTGAAAAAAGCGCAGCTTGACTTAGTGAGATCTGCTCATGCGCGGCTAATCGTTGCACGTTTACCGAGCCAGAATGAACGGTGGAGCTTATGTCCATCCAGGTGTAGCTAGCTGGGATGAACAGTGAAGCTATGTCCGCCAGGTGGAGATCGCTTGGATGAACATGTGAAGTATGTTCAACTAGGTGGAGATAACCAGGATGAACAGGTGAGCTATGGTCCAGCCAGGTGGAGATAGCCAGGAGAAGTGCCACGTTCCGCTTTCTTAAAGACAAGTATCCCATCACAGATTTACTGATGGCAAGATGAGGAACCTGCGCCACATGTTTCACCCAATAGCAGCAGCTTCTAATGGACAGTAAACGAGAGGTGAAGAAATAATATTGGCAGAAAGGGACATACGGCTCTTATCAACAAACGAGAGAAAAATCCCAACATAGCGACCACCGACTGAATGTGTGAGGTGTAAAAATATCTACTCACCATAGTCCGCCACATTTTTACCGAGTTTTGTCGGCTACCTGTGTTGTTATTGCTTTAAATATGCTCGTTTCTGTTTCTGTTTTTCAAAAGATAAATGGTGCTGGTTTTACTGTAAAGTGTCTTGACTAGCCTACCATGTTAGCACAAATATCAATAAAATATATATTATTTAACATTTGCCTTAAAAAGTGAGCAGAGGAATTAATTTTCCTGCGGAAAATGTACCCTAGGGACATAGGCTTAATGTCCAAACCCTTATTCACAACGTGAGAACCTGTTTTTTACATCCAATCAACAAATCTTACCTATATCTAATTCTTTTGTACAAGGAATGTTCATGCAGACACTCAGAAAAGGGACAACAACATGAAACAAGAGTAAGACTCATACACGCTGTGACATTTTGTAAAACAATATTCATGTTTTTTTTTTTCTTCTTCTGACAAGTGACCGCACCCAAAATAAACAAGTTAAGAGCCTTAGGGTGTTCCCGGTGTGATGACTGTCAACTCACTACAATTTACTGTATATAGACCACGTTATTGGTCCAGGATGGGAGACTAAGGAGAAGTTGAACCAATGTGCTATGATACAAAACATTAGGCCTACATATTAAGGATTAACACAAACTGGCCTTTCTTAGAGAAGGACAGCACAGAAAATAAATCATGAATGTATGGTCTCTGACAGCTGCATTATCTCATCGGGAATACGCTACCTTAATATCGTCACACTTAATCTCCGTAGCGTCCTGTAAACCTTAAGCTGAACCGGACGCTGCGCTGCTCATCTCTACTTTTACAGAGAGAGTGGGACACTGATACGACTCACGGTCTGTCTGCAGGCAGCCCCCCCCTTGACAACCTACCGTTCCACGCGGGAAAAGTCCCCTCCACATCTGGGTGCCATGCAACCATTCCTACATCCTAAACAGCTGTAGTAGGATTTAAATCAAACTCGCGACACAATATTGACAAGTAGGCTAATGCATGTTAATAAAAAATAAGCAGAACACATGCAGAAGACAACTGCACGAACTGTTAAAGCATTTTATTTGGGATCAGACAGGCATCTGATGAACACATGATACTCCAGGTTAATCTTAGCCGCTGTTGCCTTCTCTGGCCCAGGCTCGCGCAAAGAATAAATCTCCATTGGTACTCTTGGCTGTGTTTAATTCAATCTGGGTTTCGTGCAAACCGCTCCAAGCTAAATTCCATCCAGGATAACTGAATATCCCGCTTAATCCCTCCCCTAGTTTCGTGCACAGGCCCCATGTATCCTATAACAGGTGAAGCACACAACACACACATCAGCTTCATTTACTTTAAATGTACCAGAACTACACACCAGTAAGGAGCAAAGTCTTTGTTCCAGATACCATTTGATGTTAGGAGTGGCCAGCCCAATTCCTTGACCTCAATCCATAGAACACTTTGGGTGCATCAAATACGGTGTTCTGAGGCCAACCCCGATGCAATGCAGAGGAATTAATGATGTGGTTTCAATGTTCATGGGCTGGAAAACCTGTTTCAAGGGAACCCATGCGACACGATGTGCAGCGTTCTCAAAATAGGAAGTTGACATCAGTGGCTGCGGGGGTGGAGTGAGTGGGTTTATAGTCACTGATGGACTGAATGCCCTGCCACATTAGATTAGATTAGATTCAACTTTATTGTCATTACACATGTACAGGTACAAGGCATTAGTGGTTGTGATTGATAGCACACTCAGACGACAGCATGCCACCACGCTTTTTAACGTCACCACCCGGAGCACTTCATTACGAAAGGTGTGAGTGCACAGGGCTAGTCGTTAAGGCACTTCGGGCTGGAGTGTTTTGGCACTGCACAATGGACGTGCATTTAAAGCAGTGTGGTACAGCACTTGGGCAAGAGACAGGTTGAAGATGTCTGTAAAACTCCACGAGCTGCTCCGCACATGCCCTGAGTACGCGTCCAGGATTATCCGGTCCAGCAGCCTTGTCGTGCTGATCCTGCTCAGTGCCTTGCAGCATCTGTGAGGGAGAGTGTGATGGGGGGGTGGTCAGCTGAGGTTTGAGCTTGGTGGCAGTTTCTCTGTTGTCTCTTTCAAAGCGAGCATAAAAGTCATTAAGCTCGTTCAGGAAGTTGACATCATGGCACGGGGGTGGAGTGAGTGGTTTTATAGTCACTGATGCCTGGATGCCCTGCCACATGCCGAGGATCAGCGTTGGAGAAGTGTCCCTCTACTTCAGCTTGTAGCAGTCTTGGCCTCTTTATGCCCTTTTCAGATTTGCCCTGGATGTGCTATAGGCCTGTGCGTCTCCTGATCGGAAGGCAGTATGCGTGTCTTCAATAGGATCGCACTTTCCTGTTCATCCATGGCTTCTGATTTGGGTTGTGGTGATCTGCTTCTGGGTTTTAACGTGTCTATGGTGGTGTTAAAATATCCATACAGAGGAGGTGTAGCAGTCAATGTCCGTGTGAGACCACTGGTGGCTTGAGTAGCAAACGTACTCCGTCTGTGTGTAGAAACCTTTCCTGAATGATGAACTGCTCCTGCAGGCCACACCTTGATGGTCTTCACTGATGGCTTCACGCGGTTGATGAGAGATGCATATTGGGGGTGAGGAACAAAGAAAGGTGATCTGACTGTCCCAGGTGGGGGAGGGGTGTCGCGACGGAGCTCCAGCCATGTTGTGTAAACATGGTCTAAAGTTTTGTTTCCTCTGGTGTGCAAAAACAGCTGGGTGAAATTTTGGTAGCACTGACTTCAAGTTTGAATGATTAAAATCACCGCGACAATAACGCAGCTTCCGTGAACGGTGTGTTGTTTACTGATGGCTGCGTGAGTTCTTTCATAGCAAACTTGGCTGTCAGCGTCCGGGGGATATAGGCTGCAGTGTAATCGTACAATAACTCCCGTGGTAGATAGAACGGTCTACTTTAACCTGAGAAACTCAAGGTTAGCTCAACAATGTCTCCAACAATAGCAGAGTTGTGCACCAAGCTTTGTTAATGTGATGCCAAGACCACCACCTCGGTCTTGCCGGAGCCATCTAGTGTTCTATCCGCCCGAATGTGTGAATTCCCGCTAGCTCGATAGCATTGTCTGGTATTCCGCTGTTTAACCATGTTTCCGTGAATTATACATTACAGTTCAAAAGTCTCTTACTGTGTGTAATGCTGAGTCATCTCCTCCATTTTGTTCATCAGCGACCGTACATTGGCAAGAAAATGCTGGGTAAAGAGAGCCTGAGGTGTTAGCTTAGCTTACTCTTAGTCCTCCGCGCTTCCCCCGCCTTGTTTTACATCTCGACGCCGCCTGCGAGCACTTCCGCCCGCGGGCAAGTGCGTAGCCTCGGTCTTCTGGCGATCTCAGGAAGGAGTCGAAGATTGTCCGTAAAACTGTCGGAAATTTGCGAACCAATGCCAAAAGCTCACGTCGTTGTACGATGTAAAGGCACAATGTCTGTCGCATACAGACCCGAAATGAGAAGAAAATAACCAGTGCAAAAT
>NW_022605592.1:592759-593255 GCF_008692095.1 Etheostoma spectabile | reverse complement strand
TGCAGAATCTGGAGAGACCGCGAGCCTCGCGATGTACTCGCGCCGCCATCTTGGTCAAGATTTAGAGTTGACACTATGATACTGCATTGCTCCAGGCTGGCAATACTGCATCCTTTATCATTAGTGGGAATCTGTGAAAGGTTGTATGTTAGGAGAAAATCCTTCATATGTACATTTGGAGAGATGGATGATAAAGTGCTAAAAGTGGCATCTGGATTGACAGATGGTTGGATGGAGTAGCGCCTCATGGAGTGGTTATACATGGACTTGTTTGGACATTCGGCTATGTGTAATACATTAATATTAGCAATAGCATGCAAAGTGCTATTACAACCAACAGCAAACCACTGCTGTGCATAAATTAGTATAGTGTATTATTGTTTGTGTTTGCTAACAACATAATTATAAAATCAGCAAGGGTGGGCAGAATATTAAAAACACTGAATGGGGCGGCTGTGGCTCAGTGGTAGAGCGGTTGACTGCCAATCGGAAGGTT
>NW_022605592.1:592168-592749 GCF_008692095.1 Etheostoma spectabile | reverse complement strand
TCCCCACCCCTGCAGTCATTGTTGAAGTGTCCTTGGGCAAGACACCCAACCCCAAGTTGCCCCCGGTGCTGTGCATCGGAGTTTGAATGTGTGTGAATGTTTATCTGATGAGCAGGTGGCACCTTGTACAGCAGCCCCGGCCACAGTATATGAATGTGTGTGAATGGTGAATGTTCCTGTAGATGTAAAAGCGCTTTGAGCAGTTGTTAAGACTGGAAAAGCGCTACATTTACATGTAATGCAATACAACACCATCACTAACTCTAATATTGTAAAACAAAAAGCCAAAATGCATTCAAGGACTTCTAAAGGAGAAACAATGTTGATATAGTTTACACCAAAACAAGTCCCTTAAACCCAATACAGCTTTCAAGTCTAAAGGAAATCCCAGCATCACCTTTTGAAGAATTCTTGTGCAGAATGGAACATTTCAGACACAGTACAGTATGTGCTTGATGACTACAACCGTGGAAATCTAGGTTGTTTCCAGTGTAAGTCATGCAGCAGCACGATTAATATTCATTTCCTGCTGAGCCTAACAGTGGTTGCTATTTTCTTGTCAAAGAGGAGTTCCCCCCCCC
>NW_022605592.1:586262-592158 GCF_008692095.1 Etheostoma spectabile | reverse complement strand
CTGATTCTCCGTCTCAATTTATCTTTTCTTCACATCCTTCTCTCCCTCTCTCTCCCTGTTATCTCATACCTTCTTCCCATTTCTGTCTCCACCTCTTAGGTCTTCTCTCCTTGTCACATTGCGTGGGATCACAGAAGCACTCTGGTTTGCATATAAGCTCATTATTTTGACTGACAGAGAATTTACGCTGTTCCTGCATGAGGGATTGCATGAGGAAATCACGCACGTCTTTTCTCAGCAGCAGAAAGGATGCCATTGTTGTGGTTTTGGTTTACTTAATGTCTGGCATTGCATCCTTTGCCTTTTCTAATCCGATGTATAGTACCTGAACATGTTTCTCTGTGTTATGTATGCTTTTTGTATTCATGCATTTAGTCCTTTTAAGGCTAAGCTATGCTTACTATGGACATATGTGTTTCATTGTCATACCTTGCATATTTGGAGAAGGAAAGGTTTAACATTATTTAACTATTTTATTTTGTAAATTAATCCGTAATCAGGTTTATAGAGTTTATTCCTTTATAATCTTTCCGCAACAATAAGCTGAAGCTGTTGAAAGCTGATAGTAAATTGGCTCTGAACAACCTTAGATATATTACTGGGGACTTACTACATTACTGCTGCCTTCAATTAAGAGGTGACGATGAAGTGGTAACTTTCAGTTTGGGTTGATTTTACCGGTGGTAAAGGTTTTTTTCTTTATGGCGCTGTATCAGAGTTAGTGTGTTACAGGGAGGTCATAAAGTTGCAAAGAATGTTTTGCTCAGACAGAAAATCATTCATTTTCAAAAAGATATTAAGTTACAGATGCATAACTGCAGTTCAAGTGTTGCATTTGTGAATGTTAATTTAGTTTACTTTGGATGTGAGCTAAACTGGCCAAAGCATTAAAAGTTTGTTGTAGCAACTAACGCAATGATAACCTTATCTTATCTTCTTAACTTTAAGATTCATACATCGCCTTTCATGAAAGCCAAGGACACTTTAGACTAGTTGTTCTCAAACTTTTTTTCCTCATGGAACCCTAAACTGACACAAATTAGACCAAGGAACCCTATCTGATAAGACTTTGTCCCAGGGTCCACAAATGATAGAATCTTTGCTTTTAGATCTTTTGTTGCAGAAAGTGAATGAATCCCATAAGGAAAATAATCATGGTTGGAATGTATGGATGAAATTATAGTCAAAATAAATTATTCCCCTTTTTTTTGGGGAAACCCTTCAATGACCCCTGAGGGTCCCTGGACCCCACTTTGAGAACCACTGCTTCAGACAAGTACACTGAGACAAGGGCAAAGGAAATAGTAACAGAAAATGGACTTCAAAGAAATAAAAACCAGGTGCTAAATGGAAGGGGGACATAATTTAATATAGGTTACGATGTAGAATCACATTTCACATTGTAATGTTATTTTATGAATTAAATAGACATATTACATACCTGAGGGCCAATGCACAGTCAGTTTGGTATCATTTACAATCCTGTATTTGTCTCCAATCTGTTGAATGCCCGACGAAGATTGACTTGGGTTTTAGGCATTGGTCATTCTGGATTGAATGGCTGTGAGACAGCCTAATTGCGCCCTGAAAGTGACGCCATGTGTAGGGGGTTTCCCTATGTGACTGTGTCGTAGGTAGCCTTACTCCCAAATTCCACCGGTTGCAGAACGGCGGTGGAGTTATTGTGTGTATTTCCACTGACTGCGGAACAGCTGTGTTAATGTCCTGCGGGACAGGAAGTTGAGCACAGAAACAAAATAAAACATCTGATTAATTTTCAAAATAAAATAGTGTGCTCACGGCAGATCATATCTCCCTGCATTACACCTTGAAAACAGCACAGAGTTGTGTCCTCTCTATTCTTCTGAATGGAAACTAACTGGTGGTGGTTTTGTGGTTCTATTCTACGTGAATTTGTGAGATCTCATGGGTCCTCAAGACTTAAGCTGTCAGTCATGGCCGCAGTCATTCTGCAACAAATCCAGACCTGTTGGGTGTTGATGTACAGAGCCAACACACAGCGAAGCTGATCCGCAGCCGTTCTGCAACCAGTGGACATCAGGTGTTATTTGTATGTTTGTTGCGCTCTGGGAGATGTGCGTTTGAAGCCTTGAGTTTAGGCACATTTGCAATGTATGTTACTGGCTGTGTGGTTGAAGGTAACATCGCTGTGGCAAATATATGTGTCAGCAGAACTTGGATACCTTTCTTAGCCATTTGGAGGCTTTCAGGCGAAAAATACTTGCTTTTATTTTGGCTTTTTATCTTTTATCATAACGCTGTGCCAGTACAAGTCTTTATGGATCAAAATCCTCTGACCTTTCTCAGTTCCTTCAGCGTTCTAACCAAAGGTTTATTCGCTGGGCTCTGTTGCGCCAGCATTACAGACTGGACAGTCATCCAATTAAGGGACAAGACAATGTTGTGGCAGACGCATCTCTTGGGCTCCATGGGATTAATGTAATTTAGCGTGTATTTATTTTTGATCTTGCTTTTGTTCCATTTCTTTCCTGTGGCCCCTCTCTCCTTTCTCTAAATGAGCTTCCAGGATCTAGTTTCTGAGTGTAGAGGGCCAGAGATTAGTTTGCATCATTCCCTTCACCTAGCACCAGCCTGAGTTCCTCTTTGTTTAGTTACTTCTAACTACAAGAAAGTCAGCTATAAACTATAGAAATTAAATTATCCAAAATCCATTTTATTTTAATGAGTTTTAGACGGAGCCTCAACAACCGCCCGAAAGCATGGTAACGTTATATGGTCAAGCCAGATAGAGAGAGACTGAAAAGAGAGAGGGAGCGCTCAGCAGCGTTAAAACAAAGCAGTGAATCACAGAAATAAAACGTGTGTTCACTGATTATCACTGACGTTTTCCACAATCATATTTAGACGCAACAAATGATATAACCAGCTAAGGAAAAGCCTAAAAATTAGAAGTTAGAATTGAAGTACAATGAGGCTTTTTCATGGAAAATGCAACAAAAAAGGAGAAAATCTTACCGTGGTCCTCAAAGCAGCAGCTTCCAAGAGAAGCCCTGCTTTCAGCCTGGTCATGCTCAGTGGGTTAGCATGTATGAGAGAGGGAGTCCGCAAAGAGAGCCCGGGTGTTTAAAGGGAGGGTGAAAGGACAGGATTGTTAAAAAAAAGATATGTATGATGCTGTTGTTGGTTGTACTTTTTTAGTTCATGCAATCTGATGTCACCACTGGAGATACAAAGTTCTCCAGGAAGCTCAAACCCCCATTTGAAATCTTTGAATCAGAAAAGCTCACTCCAGTGCTAAAAACAACCCACTTTCATCACATTGTCCTTCTGCTTTTATTAAAATCAACTGTTGCAGTCAATTCAATCATACTTTCTTCATTAGTTTACTTAAGTTCAAGCCTTTGTGTGCAGCGGCCTGAGGAGCCGTGCTAAATGCCATCACTCCTCTGTCTCTAATAACCTGACCTCTGACCTTAAATCCACAAGATGCTATTAAAAACTTGTAGCTTGTGGGATCTTAAAACAGGGACACTGAGGCCACTTCACATATATAGTAAACCAACTAGTGATGTTGTGGCATGCAGACCACGTGCTAGCAAATAGTCAAAAGACCAACCAATTAAAAATGTTACTGTGTAGTGAGTGCAACAACAACAAGATTTCATAAAATCATTTGTGTTGCATGTGTGTGCTCTAGGTGCAAGAATATCTGGCATATGTCATGATATATGGAAACTTCCACAATCCCTCCACCATTAGCTGTCAGGGCCTGATAAACTGTTAAAATGTTAAAGAGCTGACAACACATTCACTCCTTGTCTTCACCAGCCAGCAGCAGCAGTAGTCTGTTACCCCTATTCACACAAACTGAATCCCAGTGGCAGGACTGTCATAAGACTACTTACTCAGTTCTGATTAGGGTTGCAAAATTCAAGGAATTTGAAAACGTTCCATTGGAATTAACAGGAATATATGGGAATTAATTTGAATAAACTGGATATGTTTTAATATTGCTTGTTATAATACGGTTTGTCTATAACAAGGAACCTAAATGTCTTGCAGCATAATCTTGGTTAGAACAACCTGATTTAATGCAACTTCCGTTAAATGTCCAAGCTATACATGTTCATGACATGCATGCACACAGTAATCACCATAGGCTACTACATACTTTAGCACACATATAAACATAACCACAGTAAATCAAAGTCAGCATGCTAGCAACCTTCATGTGTTAAGCTAAAGGTCAATGGTTTGGGCTACTACTTAGCACACTGCCGGGCTATTGAGGCCAAAGCCACTGCACAGATCATTTCCAGAATCCAACATTCTACAGCAGATTGAAGCTGATTGAAGACAGACTGAAGACAGTACTGCATTTGAGCCCAAGGACTACTGATGAATAAGTCAACATTTGTATTCACTGTATATGTCTGTCTATTTATTACAAAACAAAATGTTTATATTTCTGTTTGTATAAGATGGAGTTTGAATTAATTACTCACCATTTCCAGTTATTTCTCAAAACTTCCCATTAATCCCTATAATTATTTTAATTAATTCCCATGAAAGTTTCCAAATTGAAATGTTTCCAAAAATGTTCCATGGAACCCTAGTTCTGATAGGGCAGTTGTTTAATGCCATTGCCACTTTAGAGGCAGGCTAAGTAGCTCATTTTCCAAGTAATGCTTTTCCATGCTATGTGTTTCTTATTTAGAATATCTAAGTCCCATTAGCTCATTTAACATGTATTCTGACTCAGAGGCAGAGTATGGCAGATTACAGTGGGACATGCCTTCCTTATCCTTGACTTGATTCCAGTGACATAGAAAAGAGCATTTCAGACCCATGCGTCTGATCAGCCTCCCTGGTAGCAGAACAGTACCTATTGTCATTCATATGAAACAGTCTGTTACATGCACTAAGGAGGTCATGTTTTTTTGCTTGGTTTGTCTGTTTTCTGTTGCGATTGAGCAGGATTACTGAAAAACTACAGGCCCAATTTTCATGAGTGGAAGGGTGTAACATAGGCCAAAAAAAGAGTAATTACATTACATTTTGGAGCAGATTTGAATCAAGGTAAAATTATTTTTTGCTTTAGTTAACATTGCAAGAAAGTGCATAGTGGACTGTATTGGGATTCCGCGCTACAACACAAATCTTGTGGGAGCGGGTGGTCTTGACAGACCGCCCTTTAGAAACGTTGCTGCAGGTCAGAGCCATTGATGTTGCCAGGGGTCAGGGCAGTCAACGAATATAAGCTGCAGGTCCCAGGTTTTAGCTAGCGCCAAGGAGAAGATGCACGATGGATGGAAGATTAAAGCAGGCCATGAACTGCTCGTTGGCAGCAAAGTACAGTCTTGAGCTTTTGTCTGTATCAGCAGAACTTGAAAAAACAAGGAACCAACAGAGAAAATAACAATAAAAATAACACTGCAACTCTTAGTTGCCGACCAAATCTACTGATGAAGATAGTCCCCATCTTTTCAGAATCTGTCAAAGCATCTCCTCTAATTTATCAAACACATAATCTACCAAAGAGTATGTGTTAAAGTATCATTCTAATAATATCCAGGTATTTGCCCCTCTTCTCTCCAGAAGCCAATGTGTTTTTTTATTAATGTGAAATGGACAGAAACGAAAGGCAATACAGTAAAAGTAACATTCTCTTCACAAACACCTCTTTGACACAACACAGCACTTTCTTAGTTATTGCGGTGTCTTCCTAATTTTAGCAGCTTTACCCTCATCAACCTTTTACAGAACTTAATTTGAATTTATCATTTTGTGTGAATTTACTGCAATCAATGGACGGGAGTTACCATGGTAACCACCAAGTCAATCCAGATAAATGAAAGATCCTTTTGGTTGTTTACTTCCATGGATCTACATAATCACCAATGTGTGCACATAG
>NW_022605592.1:584751-586252 GCF_008692095.1 Etheostoma spectabile | reverse complement strand
ACGCACACACACACACACACACACACACACAACAAAAATACAATTGCACTGAGATAACTGTGCTGCAACAATGGGCACAAACGTGCACTTCCACCAACACAGAGGTATGAGAAAGTGTGCACACAAACACACAAACAGTGCCTAACAGAAGCAGATATTGTAGCTCAGCACAACACCACTCAATTTCTGACTCCTCTCTCATCTCTTTCCATTGTAAGGAGACACAGAGAGTGAGAGCTAGAGAGAGTGGGGGGTGTAAGGAACACAAGAGAGGAGTCCATGAGGAGTGGGAATTCAGAAGACTCAGTAGTGTTGAGAGCAGGGTGCAAAAAGGAGAGAGAGAAGACCAATTTTATCTTGTGTCTTCTGTGATGCACTTGGTGTCATATTTTGCAACCAAAGATTTTAGAATTAATAACACATTGATTACAAGATGTACAGTGTACTAAACTATTGGGCACTAATGCTCCAAACAACAAATATGAAAAACATTTAAGATTTCTAATATGTTCTATCACTTTATTAATATTGTTGTATTCGATAGCAATATTGTGAAATTGGTAATTTCAAATCTTAACTACAGGACAGTCAGAAAAACAGAGAGACTAGTCTAGACTAGACTAATCCGCCTGTAAATTAAGTCTGTTTAAGAAATGAGGACATTAAGAGTGAGGTGAAACTCGGGCACTGGTGTGCTCAGAAAATAAAAACACTGGTTCACCAAGCTTCATTTGGCCATCACTAGGCTTTAGACTTGTATAGCATAACAGTTTGAGTTTAGGTTAAGGAAGTTAAATTATTTAGGCCTATAGAGTACAGTTTGCTAAGAGGAACGTTATGATCAAAAGAACAATTTGCAACTACTAAAGAACTCAAGGGACTCAAGGACAAAGACATAATAAAGGTGCTGTACATTTCTTTCCAAGCCAGGGATGTATTAAATTGTAATTTGAATAACACCAATGGCATTGAGTGTATGGTGTGTGTATAATGTGGCACATACTGTAGTATTTAATAAATAGTGCAAGTTTTAATTTTCTCTCTTCCTTCTCTCTCTTTTTGTGTCTCTTGTGAATTTGTGAAGATTGTTTTCCTAAGGGACCCAAACTTAATTCTACAAGTCACAGATTTGATAATCATCAAATGACAAAAGTGAACAATTAAAGACAACATGTTTCAAAAAAACCTTGGCCCTTTAAAAATAAAAACTTGTGCTTATCCTGCGTCACCTACATATTTCTACACTTACAAAGGTTTAGAGAAAGGGATGGATGGAGAGAAGAGAAGGAGAGAAAGAAAGGGAGAGGAAGGAAGAGAAATGCTGAAACAGAGGAGGAGAGGGGACAAGGGGCAAGGCAGGTCCAAAAATAAAGACAGGGAGAGCACTAATGAGTAAACTCAGGTTTTCTCAGTTGCTGTGACAACGTGCCAGCTTATTGCTTCAAGCCACAAGACTAAATGAATAAAACACACACACACACACACACACACACACACACAC
>NW_022605592.1:578933-584741 GCF_008692095.1 Etheostoma spectabile | reverse complement strand
CACACACACACACACACACACACTCTCTTGAGAGTAAAGAACACAGTATGTCTCCTCAAGCTATTATATCTGCATGTGTTTGCGGGTATCCAAAACCCATCAGAAAATGACACTCTCTATTGAGAATAAAAATAGCAACTGTCCTTATGCATGCATGTCTATGTGTGTCTGTAGCCTAGTGAAAAGTATCAAATAGGTATGCCAACATAAAGAAACACAGCCACCGCTTTTAACCAAATCAACCAGAACCACGGTGCTGTGACTGTGCCAGTTGAAGCGAGCGGAATAGTTTTAGCAGAGAAAAGAAGACCTCTGGAGAAAGGAGCAAATAAAAACTGACAATGCAGCAGATCTCTCTGCATCAGGACATCAGGCATTTAACTGACAAGCACAGCATTCAACAGAGTCCATATATAGCTGATAATTTGTGTTATTGAAGTTCATAAACAAGATATATAAATTTGACTAGCTGTATTAAAAGGGAAATTGTCACTTGAGCCACTTGTCTGTGATGTCCTCACTTTCCAGAACTCTTTTTTAATTGGTTGAGTCACTAGATAACGCCGTTCGTCATTCACCTCATACATTAAAGGGGCTGTACTATAATTACAAAAAAAAAAATTACAAAAAACACACAGCAGGCTGGGATTTCCTCCACAGACCATTCCCCAAATTAGTGAAATACATAATTTTTTCCATGGCCAATTGCACTAACATGCACGTGCGGCCGGACAAGCTATTAAAACAAAGAACAGAGCGATTACAACACACACACAAAGGTGGGCCTTTATTCTCTGCTCAGGACACCATTACTCCACTAAAACTTTACATAGCAAAAATGTGGTATGTGTTAGCTGCTATTTTAATCTTCTTCAATATATGTCAAGTACAGCCCCTTTAAAGTAAAGTTAGACAATATGGTGATATATACACAGAGATGATAGAAATTGGTTAACCTGTTTTGCAATACCACGTCTTTTGAGGTAGATATCTGTGGTTATAGGCCAGAAATCTATTTAATCGTCCAGATCATTGTTCACACAGGAAATTATTTGGACGTTGTGACCCCCTTCTGGCCGAAGTTGTCTGCAATTACAAAATTAGTCAGCGGTTACCAATGTAAAGGTGTGTTGATTTCCTTACAGGTTTTGAAGGACTCTGATCGCTGACTTTGGAAAATGGTTTTCATGAAAACACGTTTTTGAAATGGAATTCCATATAGTAAATATAGATTAGGTGGCATTCTCTGTGACATTGTGGTAGCATATCTGCATCTACCTCAAATAATCCCGGTCACAGCTGCAAAGACAGTGCATTTGGATGTGTGTGACATGTACTGTGTGTTGCTTGGTCTGCATTTGTGTGTTCATGCATGTGTGTATTTATTTCTGCACAAGCACCGCAGGAAGACTGTCCTCCTCAGGGGCCAGTGGACAACCCAAGGGCTCAAGTTGACAACACTGATAACCAAGATCAGCTGTTCAACCAATGAACCTCCAGCATAAACAGACAGACACGTGCACGCACAGTGTGAGTTTCAAAGAGGTGGAGAGAGAAACAGATGTCACATTAAAGCTGGGAGGAGACCCCTTCTCATCCGCATATGGAGTCCTCAAGGCAAACTGTCTGCACACACGAACACACGCACGTACACATGCACACACACACACAAAGAGCATAGCTCTACAGAGCACAGCACAAGAAGGGCAACAACCCAGAACCTCTCAATCTGTCTCCCCATTGATGTCAGTGCAACATGAGCCAAGAAGACAAAGGAGTCATCACTGTAAATCAGAAATTCGTCAAAACTGAGCTACTGAAACTAACCCTGTAGAATACTGATATGCAGTTCTATATACTCACGTAACTCAAATATCAGCCTTTATTTGACAGGACAGCTGAAGACATGAAAGGGGAGAGAGAGGGGGAATGACGTGCAGCAAAGGGCCGCAGGACGGAGTCCAACCCAGGCCCGCCACGTTGAGGAGTTAACCTTTACACATGGGCTCCTGCTCTACCAACTGACCTATCCGAGCTATCCGAGTGCCCCCAAAACCTTTTTATGTACTTTTTCATTGGAGTACATATTGTATTACCATTAATAATTATAAGCCAGTTACCCATTACGTTCAGAACACGAACAACACAAACAAGATTTGATTTGTCCCTCTCTGATTACCTTTCTCAGCAGATTGCAGATCCTCTCAATGTTCCGCAGTCTCTCTCTCTGTGGGGAAACAAACAGGGAAAAGTATGTTTATAACTTCCTACAATTCACAGAACATGATTTTATTGATGACTCAGTCAGTTGAGTATACTGACATCTGGTGAAAGATTAAACAAAATACCAATAGTGCAAGTTTCTCCTTGTACTGAAAGTATACATGAAAATATATTCCCAGTATGCTGTTCATTTGTTCAAAGACATGTTCCAGAAGAACCTAAAGAAACAAATTCAGCCAAGTATGTATGAATAGATCTCGGACCTCATTTAAAATGGGATCAGGTTGAAATTAAATTAAACATTGAATGAACACAAAAGAAAGAGGAAGGCTCATTTCACAACTGGAACCGAAATGTGTGTCACGCCATTCTTCATAGTATTTAACAGGAAGCTAAATTTGTGGGACCACACCATTAAAACATTGTTTTCGGGCGCCCGGATGGCTCAGTTGCAATAGTGAGTTTCACATTAGGCAGCTGTGGCTCAATGGTAGAATGCTTGCCTACAACTGGAGGGTTGGTGGTCCCTTGCCCTGGTCCCATGTCGAAGTGTCCTTGGGCAAGACACTGAACACTGAGTTAAGTGTGTGACTTTTCATCTGATGAGAAGGTGGCACCTTGTTTGGCATTCTCGGCCACAGTGTGTTAATGTGTGTGAATGGTGAATGGTTCCTGTACTATGGAAAAGAGCTCTTAGTAGTTGTTAAGACTAGACAAGTGCTATGTAAGAACAGGCCATTTACATATGTAGAGGTTTACTCCTTGACTCAATTCCAACCTGCGGCCCTTTAGTGCATGTCATTCCCCCTCTCTCTTTCTTACTATATGAAATCAACAGGTATTTTCATAGGCTAATGATATATGACCTAAGTCATTCTCCATAATTCAAACCTTAAAAAACACAACACAAACAAGTTGTCTTCTGCAGATATCGAACATAATTTTACTCTGCTCAAAGTATCAGAGTCAAAGTGGACCCTAGTCAAGCCTGGTCTAATGTATATTCAGTCTAACGGCATTTGATAAGATACCATTGCATGGGCTGGCCTCTAGCTCACCAAGTCATGTCTATCCACTTTCACTTTAATAAAAAGGGAAAACACCAAAAAATAATCTCGAAAAAATACCATTGCATTGGTGCAGGTCTCGGGTGTCAATATGTCTCATGCTTAAGGGGTTCCAAGTGGACCCCCTTAGGTTTGCTACTAGCTCAGAATATGAGGTGGGTTATAATTATTGAGAGAATCACATTTATTGCCAAATGGTGGTGTCTCCCGGGTTCTGTATTTGGGTCTGTTTGGGTTGAAAACATTTAGGATCAGATCTAATTATCCCTTGGTCTGTAGAGATCAGGTATGAATACCCGCACTGTCCCCTTTGGATTGTGTTTCGGGTATGACCTACAGTGGGGCTTGAATGTTTGTGCAGGGGGTTTTCCATCTTTTCTTTGCATCTTTATGCACATTAATAGAAATTTTTACCTGGGGTGTCCAGGGAGCCCTGGAGTATCTGGACAACTTTAAGATCTCATCAGTATTTTGATTGTCTGCACATTAGTAGTGTGACGACAAGTAATTTCCTCATATGTAATTTTGAAATAGAAAACTAGTGATTAATAGACCTTTTCTCTTCAGCACTCACTGTAGTCAAACAAAGTTACTATATTGCTATATTTGAGTGCTCCAGGCTTGTGTCATAAACTGTAAAATGCTTAAATCAGCACTTGCCACAATGCTGACGCTTAACAGCCACCATTCCACCAAAGCTTTTAACATCATCATCAAATATTTACTAATTCCTATATAGAGACACATTTGGGACTTGACTGGGCGATGCATAACTCTGGCTGCTTATGAATCATATATTGATCCGAGTGTCACGCTGTTTATGCTTGTAGACAGTAAGTTGGACTTTATCTCTGCTTCTCACGTGCTGGCTAGAAACGTTAACAACAGAGGCTCCAAGGAAACGATAATCTAAACGACCTGTATGACAAACGTTTTTTTGCATCCTGTCTAAGACAGGGTCAAAATTGACTGTTGACCAATTGCAAACATGACAATAAAACTCAAAAGACACTCTTGTTTGTGAGCCTTCATTTAACTGAAAATTCCAGCAGGGAGCTTTAACACCTCCAGCACCACGCAGCTCTTTCTGTTTTATCAGAATGTGTGCATATGTGTGTTTTTTTTTTTATAATACAGTGAGAAATATGCTTATTCCATAAAAAAGATTAGTACCAACCTCATGTCTGTTTGTTAAATAGGTGTAACTTGATGTAACCGAGCTCAGCCTGATACTACTGAAACTAAGCAATCCCTTGACTGTTGTGTTGCGTTAGAATAGTGGATCAGAATGGTAGGACCAGAATACACACACACACACACACACACACACATATATATGTGTGTATATATATATATATATATATATATATATATATATATATATACATACATACATACATACATACATACAACACACACACACACACATATATAAAAAAAAAATCACACTGATCATAAAAAAATAAAAAATGAAAACTCTTGTACATTACATTTTACTTCATAATTGCAACCTCGTGTGTTGTATTAATTGTTGCAAAACGTTCTGTATATAGTTTGTTTGTTACCATGACAACACCATTGATCTGAAGCTCGATGCTGTCATGGAAATAGTTTTCTAATCAGCAATAAAAATAACAATTTCTGATCAACTCATATCAATTGCATGCTTAAATAACATACCGGTTAAAGCCCCGCACATTTCAAGAGAACCTGACCCACTTCCGGGTTAGGCCCCGCCCAGTCCGAGTACAGATACGGATACAGATAATTCATGTGGTAAACAGATACAGATACAGATACGGATAAAGCTGTACTCGCTCATCCCTATTTAGCACCCTGCTCTGGTAAATTCAATGTGATGTTATTCCTACAAGCAACCAAATAAGCTAGTGGCTAACGTTAGCTGTAACTTTTAGGTCATGGCCATAAAAGTTACCTTTACAAACTTATTTTCATTATAGGTTGACGTGGAAGAATTGCATTGAAAATGTAAAACATGGACTCCGTTTTTATTTTTTCTGCCACTCTTCACACACATTTCTATGCCAAATTTTGAATATGTAACACATTCAAATGGAACAACAAATGCCACTATTCACTGTGGGTAAGAACTATCACTTTGCATGTGACCATGTTGCTCAACAATGTATTTTAACGGAACATTTGCAGCATTGCAAAGTGGCAGGGCGCCCCAGACCAGACAGCTACCCCATTGAATTTTACAAAACATTTTTTTCCAAGCTAGCTCCTCTTCTCCTTGAAATGTTTGGTCTGGGATCAGGGGGGGCTTTCAGCACACACTCACAGAGGCTTCTGTTACGCTTTGGTTGAAGCCCGGTAAATATACAACAGCGTGTAGCTCCTATCGACCGATATCGCTCTTGCATGCAGATGTAAAATTATTGACAAAACTATTGGCCACTGAAATAGACATTGTTTTGACATACATCATTTCTATGGATCAAACTGACTTTTTTAATTCAATTCAATTTTATTTATAGTATCAATTCATAACAAG
>NW_022605592.1:578762-578923 GCF_008692095.1 Etheostoma spectabile | reverse complement strand
AGACACTTTACAGATAGAGCAGGTCTAGACCACACTCCAGATATTACAAGGACCCAACAGTTCTAGTAGTTTCCTCCAGAGCAGCAACAGGGCCGAGGAAAAACTTCCTTTTAGGGAGAAACCTCGGACAGACCCAGACCCAGGCTCTTGGTAGGCGGTGT
>NW_022605592.1:576591-578752 GCF_008692095.1 Etheostoma spectabile | reverse complement strand
GGTTGGGGTTAGAATGAAGAGTGGAAATAACAAAAATAGAAGAAAGAAAAAAGGTTGTCATTCTTTTACCAATATACACAGGCTCCTTGGCGTCATTAAATCCTTGGCATCCTATGAGACTCCCGAGGTGGTGATTTCCTTAGATGCAAAGAAGGCGTTTGACCAAGTTGAGTGGCCATATGTGTTGGAAAAATTTGGATTTGGACCAAAACTTGTATCATGGATTTGCTTGTTATATGCCTCACCTCAAGCATCGGTAATAACTAAAACACTATGTCCCACGCCCTTCCTGTCAAGAGCTATGCGGCTGGGTTTTACTCTTAGCCCACTTCTTTACACTTTGGTATTGAACCACTCTCTATTATTTTGAAAACCTCACAAAACTTTAATGAGATCTACAAACTACTTACTGCTCTACATTTTGGACCCTGTGCCATGCACCTTTGACTTTGGGAAAATGCTGAATTGATTTGGTAGTTTTTCAGGTTATAAATTAAACTTTTCATTAACAAAACTAATGGTTTCTGGTCAGACTTGCCTTTTCCTCTATCTAGGTCAGGATTTAAATATTGGGGATCAATGTTACCCGTAGTGTATCTGGTCTTTATGACAACAATTTTACACCCTTGATTAACAATCTTAAAACTGACCTCCAGAAGTGGAGTCTATTAAATATGTCTCTGACAGGCAAAATTCCATGTATTAAAATTAAATTCCCAGATTTGTATCTGTTTCAGGGCATCCCCGTCTTCATCTCAAAATCTTTTTTTTATATGTCAACAGTCTGATATCCTAATTTTTATGGGGCAACAACAACCCCAGGGTGCAAAAGGTGATCCTTTAAAGGAAAAGGGTGAAGGGGGGACAGGCCCTGCCAAACTTCATTGTCAATGAGCATATGTATTATTACAATGCAGCAAACCTACAAAAAAGGGGACTGGATGCAATTTTGCAAATTCCTGTGCTTGTTAAAGGTCTTACCTCACGGATATATAATACTATCATATCTCTTGGTGACTTCTCACTTAATAAGATCTGAGCAGACTGAGTTGGAGAGCTTGGAATAGTTTTATCAGATGAAATATGGAATAATGCCTCGGGTAGGGGGCTTGGAACAGTTTTGCTTCAGTTTCTTTGTTACATCATTTGCATCCGAACTGCTTTTTTAGTATTTCTGCTTTAGTATTTCTGTCTTTCATGTGTTAATCATAAAAGCTGAGTAACGTTGCAAGGAGCACATAATGCATCCCTGAGGGCAGAGCGCATAACGTTGAGGAGATGCCGTGCCTGACCAGAGATAAGAAGAAAAGCTACTGATTGCATGAAGCAAATAACATATTTGACTCACAACTCCTTTAAAAATCCACTGTTGAGAACCCTCTTCAGTCAATTTTTTTGTATTTTGTGCTGGGGTGTAAAACTTGCGAGTAACAACGAAGAGATTTTGTCCATTATTTAATAAATAATTATCCTAACACTCCATATCTGCAGGATGTGTAATTAGACTACTTTATAAGTTTCTAATAAGTCAATTGCACAAAACACCTTAAATTAAGATTTTCTTCAAAGTCCGGTTTCCTTGGAAGCAAAAAAACACAAACAGTGCTTAAGGAATGCCTTCAAGTTAGTTAAACCATTGCACAAAAGACCTTAGCAACCAAAGTGATCCTCCAAAGTTGGATAACTCTACTTGTGACCACTGTGCTCTTTCAGCCACTTTGCAATTACTGATTGCTCTCGGGTTTTATGCTGCGGGATCTTTCCTGTCTTTCCATGTCCACAGGTTAATGGTGTGCTGTTTTAAATGGTCTTATCCTCTTCTGAACACCGTGGTAAAGTTCCCGTCAAAACAAGGAGGATTAGGGTGCCTCATTTTTAAGATAAAGACCACTCAAATACAAATGCAACTTAAATACACATGTAAAAAAATAAATGAATACATAATATATAATTTAGTTTTTTTAACATGCAAATTCTTTATATTCATACTGACTCCCTCTAAACAGTCTCCATGGATACTTTAGAATTGTACGGTTGTGAAATCTATTTCAATGCAGTAAATTCCTTAACTAGTGATGGCCAAATGAAGCTTGGTGAACCTGTCTCTTTATTTTCTGAGCCACTAGATGGCGCTCTCTGTTCAACAAAGGGTTGAGAATAC
>NW_022605592.1:574543-576581 GCF_008692095.1 Etheostoma spectabile | reverse complement strand
AACGCCTTAGGCCTTTCTCTTAAAACCAAGAGCGCCATCTAGTGGCTCAGAAAATACAGACACTGGTTCAGGAAACATTTGGCCATCACTAGCCTTAACATATTGTCTTAACTAAGGAAACCTTTTACGAGATTCTGTGCAACACACTTAAGTCCCTCAGCTAAGAAGAAATTAAGCCTTAACTGTCATACTTAAGGAGAAAACTTTAGGTGTTTTCTGCCCTCAAGTGGCAAAAAAATATGAAAGAATACTGCTTTCATGCCCATATATAAGGTTGGTAACATAAGCAGTTTGATTTATTTGAATGTTGGATGCCATTACGTACTTAAATACTGAGGGTAACATATGCATTGATGAGGATGTAAACATACAGTACGTATTTGATTATTATTTTTAAGAACTGCAGACTGTGACAGTGGTTTCTCTTGTAAAATGTTTAATTTATGCATGTGCTCTAAATTTATTTATGTGTTTTAATTTATGTGTGTGTTTGTGTGATATTTAACTATTGCAATTACAACAGGGAACACACTTTTTAAGTTACACAATGTCCACCTCCAACAGTTTCAAAAGACTATGAACAGAGAGACAGGTCTCAAACTTCTGATGTGTCTGTCTAAAAAAAACATTTAGTTTCTGAGTGCTTTGGAAATATGTGGCTTGTAAGAAATGGGCCAAATATCTACTTTGGTGACTATGGGGCAAAAGAATCGTTCATAATCTGTGTTCATGTTCACTTCTCCTGTTGGAATCAATACACTTGAGCTACTCCAAGTGTGGCCGTCTCGTTCCTACACCGTCTCTGGGCACTCTGCCATTCTCCTTTTAACTTATGCTACTTTTGTAAGTGGGTAGCGGTGATATGTTACTTCTTCCCCGCGGTAAGAAAACAAACTATGCCGTCACAGCTCAATGGAAATCCACAGTGGCAGGTAAATAAAAAGAAGCAAACCAGTTTTTACGTAATATACCTTTCTTAATAGAGGTCCACTATTACTAAATTGTTGTCACCTCTACTTCAGTATTTCATTTCATAGTCATGAAGTCGTAATTACACGTCCCCGCAGAGCTGTCAGCTCCACTGAACTCAAATAAACAGTCATTCCCTTTCTCTTGGTAGATGCTACATCCGCCCTGCTAGACATGTTGACGTCACAGGAAGTGCCTTGTGGTCCACCTTTTTGTTTGCGTTATTCTGCCTCCGATTAGTTTACCTTATTATTCGTACACTAACCCTAACCACTCCCCACTCCTAAAACAAACTACATCGACACGTCTAGCAGATCTGACCTAGCATTTCCCTTGTGTCGCCCCTTTGAGGGTTAGCAATTGGAACAGTGACAGGATGTCATCACTCGGGAAGTCATGACAACCATGTTAACGAGTATGGCAGTTTTTTTTCCAAGTAGAGTTACAAACAGTGACAAAATTATTGACGGTTGATTTACCATGAAATATGACAACTGAACAGACTCGCAGTAGTAAAACAGATTTTATTCTGATTCAAACATTGTCTGTGAGAGAAAGGACACTACATCCTGGAATGAAATGAATTAGACAAGCTTATGTATCGTTGTTTTAAATTTTTTTCCACATGTAGTTAGATTTGCCGACTACAGTATCAAGATATCCACTCTCATCTCCTCAAAACGCTCCATGGGACTTTACCTCATTACACAAGAACAACGGAAGGAATCGTGGGAAAAAATATGGAAAAACATATTGCAATGCCTTTAACTGTACATTATTTCCAATGTTTCACAGTGCAAGGAGAAGCCATTTCATCTGAAAAAAGTTTGACTTTGAAGTGTAATGTGAGGCTGCTACATGATGGGCGAAAAAGGAAATCCATGATTGGGAGGAGGAAGAGCAGGAAAGTGTGGTCAGGGTAAAAATTTGTATTCATAGTGGTACATTATAGATTGCTGCAGCGTGCGCAGGAAGTCTTTCATGTTTTTTGCTTCAAAATGCAGAAATGTAACCCTTCCTCTGTCCTTGGTATGACCTCATGCACGCACACGCACACACACACACACAC
>NW_022605592.1:572016-574533 GCF_008692095.1 Etheostoma spectabile | reverse complement strand
ACACACACACACACACACACATACACACAAAGCCATAAAAAGCCCAGTCTGATATCTAATTATCTCCACTGCAATTTATTTCTGGTTAAGTCTGCACACCTTATGGAGGACCGGGCCAATTCACTCCTGCACAACACACATCTTCTGTCGCCTTCATCTCCTGCCAGGTTGGAAGAAAAACATGCAAATATATACTACTCAAACAGCATTGTTTTTGTGTGTGTGTGTGTGTGTGTGTGTCAGTATACGTGTGTGCACAAACACCTGCAACGGTCTACTCATTAGCAAGCAATTAGGCTGATGTCTCTTTGAAATGTAACTCAGCGAGAATTAGCATGACAAGCGAGAGTGGCGAGGGATAAACAAGAGTCGGAGGAAGAGAGTGGGGGGGTTGGAAGTGGGGAGGTGCTTTAATTTGACCTTTACTTAACCAGGTAGACCAATTAAGAGCAAATTCTCTTTTACAGGCTGTGCATCGTGTAAGCATCATTGGACAATGATCCCCTAAAGATGACATGGAAGAGGGTGTTAGTAATGCAAATGGTCTACTGCCGCAAAGTGTGTTTAAAGGCTGTGAAATAAATTTACCCCTTTGACTCGAATAAGACTTGAACTAAAGAGGTGGAGACAGGCGTGGCGCAGCAAGGGAGATGGAGTGATACGGTAAATGAGGGATTGAGGGGAGCATAAAGAGGCTACAGAAGCGGTCATTGTCATTGCATATGTCGTTGCTCCAGGCTATAGATGTATCCTTTGTAATTAAAGCAGTGTGCACATATGAATATGTACTGCAGGTGTGTGCTTCATCACGCAAATCCGTCCGTCTGAGCAGTGGTGTAGTCTGGTGTACTGTAGTGGGTACCCTGTACTGTGCATACTGTCTACACTGAACAGAATCTGCCTGGGGGGCAGAATCAACATCTTCATTATTGTATTGTGATATACTTTTATGCACTTATTTGCAGTGTCAGCTAGGGTGTAAGCACTGAATGCATTAAATAAGTAGAAAAAAATATCCAAATGGTTAAAACATTTAGTCAAGTTGATTTAGTTTACTGAGTCATTTTCGGGGTATAACCGCCAAGTCTGATGCGTAAGAGCGTCTGTATCCTTTTGTCATAGCTGTTGGGCCATTAATGCATCAACCAACTTTATCGCTATTGCGCTGTAATATTTTCTATAGCAGCAAAGACACATGCAGTCCCACACACTATTTACAGCCAGATAGTTTATCTTACAGCTTGAACCTACACAAAAGATAGCATAGACCATTTTCCAACCCAACTAGGTTATACTCCGCAAGTTTAAACTAAACTGGACCCGTTTTAAGATGCATCAGAGCAAGCAAGCTTACAACAAAGACAGAACACATTTAAGTCCCTTTGGAAGTCAGAGAAGGGTAACAAGCCCACCCTTCCAAAGATTTCTTTAGCCAATGGCCTAGGAGCTGTTATTGGCCTCCCCCCAATCAGGAGTGCTGTATTATTGAAAAATGGGGGAAAAGTGTGCTAGCTCCAAGCTATATAGCAGTATGTGTCTGCTAATATCCAAGTTTTGACAAGATGAGTAATGGGGCCCAAAGCGTGGCTTGCACTAGAAACATTGGTAAAGAGAAGGTCATGGAGTGACCAAGGCTCTGTCAGAGCATCTTCTAAGGTACGCCAGGAAACAGACATGTCTGGGTTAAACCAGGTGAGGAGGGGCCTTAACACAAAGGACTAGAAATAGTGTTTGAAGTTGGGAACTGAAAGGCCACCATCCTCTCTCCTCCTCTGTAGAGTCGACATCTGAAGTTGCGGCCGCTTGCCATTCCACATAAATTTAGATCCTGCTGATTGTAATTTACACCAGTAGATAGCAGGAGGGGAGGGGGTAGCACAGAGCTCACAAAATTGACCCTGGGTAAAACCAACTGGGTTGTAACCACTGACATAAGGGCTTGAATCAACATGGAGAGATCCATCCACTTTTCCATATCCTTCAAAATGCTGTTCCATGTTATGTTTTGAGAAGTTATGCCCAGTTTGATGTAGAGTCTTATCTAAGGTATCACTGAACTCAGCATACACTTTCATTTTTATTGATGAAGGTTTGCCCTGACCCCTATGCTTTCGCTACACCCCCTTTTGCATCTAATGAACTCAGCAGAGTTTCCTTTTCATTGTCGATGATTTTCAGTGTCTGAGTGCCGCGCAAATGCAAGGTTGCAAGGAGCGGCGTCTGCCAGGAACCCTGATGTGTGCATAGGTGCGAGGGTCCACCCAATGGTGCTTGCAGCTTTGATTTATTTATTTATTTTAAAGATTATCTTTTGGGCATGTTAGGTGTTATATACAGCTCTGGAAAAAATTAATTTCTGCATTTCTATTAGTTTTTCTGGTTTTACTATTTATAGGCATGTGTTTGATTACAATAAACCTGTTTGTTTTATTCTACAAATGTTTTGACAACATTTCTTCTAAATTCCAAAATAAAATGTTATTCAGATTATTTATTTTAAGAAAATGACAACTCGTC
>NW_022605592.1:571836-572006 GCF_008692095.1 Etheostoma spectabile | reverse complement strand
TAACAAAAAAGATGCATTGTTTTCAGACCTAAAAAAATGCTAGGAAAACAAGTTCACATTCATTCTTAAACACCACAATACTAATGTTTTAAGTTAGGAATTAGGATTTAGGAATACTTGGTGGAATATCTTTGATTTTGAATTACAGCTTTCATGCGTCTTGGCATGCT
>NW_022605592.1:571125-571826 GCF_008692095.1 Etheostoma spectabile | reverse complement strand
CCAGTCTTTCACATTGCTGTTGGCTGATGTTATGCCGCTCCTGGCACACAAAAAAAAAAAAATCAAGCAGCTCAGCTTTATTGGATGGCTTGGGACCATCCATCTTCCTCTTGATCAAATTCCAGAGGTTTTCAATAGAGTTCAGGTCTGGAGATTGGGCTGGCCATGACATGGTCTTTATTTGGTGGTCCTCCATCCACACCTTGATGGACCTGGCTGTGTGGCATGGAGCGTTGTCCTGCTGGAAAAACCAATCCTCAGAGCTGGGGAACATTGTCAGAGCAGAGGGAATCAGGTTTTCTTCCAGGATAACCTTGTACAATGCTTAATTTATTTGTCCTTCACAAAGACAAATATGCCAAATTCCAGCCTTACTGAAGCACCCCCAGATCATTACTGATCCTCCACCAAATTTAAAAGTGGGGTCCAGACACTGTGGCTTGTAGGCCTCTCCAGGTCTCCGTCTAACCATTAGACGACCAGGTGTTGGGCAAAGCTGAAAATTTGACTCATCAGAGAAGATGACCTTACTCCAGTCCTCTAGGGTCCAATCCTTATGGTCTTTTGCAAACTCTAGCCTGGCTTGTCTTTGCTTCTCATTGATGAAGGTTTTTTTTCTGGCTTTGCACTACTTCAGCCCTGCTTCTAAGAGCCAGTTTTGCACAGTCCTTGCTGTGCACTTCAGCCCAGTTGCTGTTTGC